>NC_058121.1:13542500-13842500 GCF_914725855.1 Thunnus albacares | reverse complement strand
ATTTTCCGGGCAGGGGTGACTTAGAAAGAGATAAGAGGAGATAATGGCTGGGTGCAGGACTTGGGGGCTGCAAATGCACAATCATGAGGTCTGCACAGAGATGGGGGTAGGAAGGGAGGGACATGGGGGAGAGAAGGAGGGAGGAGGAGTGTCTAGGAGGCCAAAGGAAAGTGGTTTGGTAAACAATGCCTCTGCATTAGCATGATAATCTGAAACATGCCTTTATTTGGATAAAGATGTAGGTTATACTGGGGGAGGAGTGCATAATGTGCAAGTGTCTGTGTGATTTTGTGTGCAGGAGAAGCTCTGCTTCTGTGTGTGCATCTGAATGTGTGTGTGTGTGTGTGTATGGCTCAGACATCAGAAATGTATAATGATGTACAAAGGAGCCCTTGGACATGTATGCATAGACACGTAGTCACAACATAGCAAGTTTGTACACTAAGCAGCTTACACCAGGCTATTACAGCCTTTCTGCATTACTCAATGTTTTACCACTCAACATCTATGAAACAGTGTCAATGTAATGTTTAAAAGAAGAGATAAAAAAAATCTTCTTACAAATGAAAAGTTGGATTCAGAAACAATAAAACACACCTTGGTCAATTCAATATACTCAGGACTTTTGTTGTTACAGTCTTAGTGCAGTATGACAATTAGTTTGACCTAATGGCTGTAGTGGATAATGTTAGCTGAATGTAAGACAACTTAAGAACTTTATGGCTCTATGTCACAGATAAACATTAAATGGCTTTATCACAAATATGAAACAAGAAGTAGGCCTTAAACACACTGTACCTCAACAGACAGACATATTTCTTTTTTGTGGTCCCGCTCTACTTGCTCTCAGCCAAGTCACCCATTGATTTATGTCTATAAAGCAGCTGAAGGGAAATTCAATGTGCTGCCATCCTGTAAATACACAGTTGCCACTGTTCAGCAAATGTCGCACAGTCTTGCTTTGATAAGTTTATAACCTACTGTTGATTAAAGATATACTACGCGTGCTGCCATACGACATGATGAAAATGCATTTCAACGTGGGATTATAATAGCACAAAATCCCCCAATCTATGTCCCACAGGCAGCAGTTTGAGAAATGTAGATAATCTGCCTGTGATTACAGCCAATAGAATACCCTGTTTGTTCATTCACATTTTTCCCTGCTGCTAACGCTACATGTATACTACAGATTTTTTTTCTTCTGATATCCCGCTATTTATTGGATATGGTGTTCAGACATTTACTTAATCACTATTTAATTATTCCATTAAATACTCACTCTGTCCAACTTATCTGCTTCTCTCAAAAGGACACTAATTTACATTTCTTAACTTCTAGATTCCACAGATTTAAATCTGATCAAGTTCAGAAGTTGTGTTGGCAGTGAATCAAGTGCAGCCAGTCGTCAGTCTATTTTCCTTCGCTGCAGTTATAATTGCAGCACTACTTACATCTTTTGTGAGAGGGTAATATCGTGTCCTCTGTTTGTAATGGCAGCATTAGTAAATGTAATGGCTCTTGTAAACTGTGGTAAAAAATAAAGCTTAAACCATTTAGGCAAAGTCTCCACCAGCTCATTGAAACAACTCATCAGCTGTGTTCTACATGTAGCAGAGACATGCGGCTGTGTGACTGTTTGTGTGCATCTGGCAATAACATCTATACTGAAAAACACAGTGCAGATGTCGCTTTTTAAAGGGAAACTTAACATTTAACAAGACACAACATTGCGCTACTGCATGAATGAAATATCCTTTCATTTATTGCAACTGCAGGTTATGATTAGAAAAAGTTACTGCATTTCAATTAATTCAGTTACATTGTTGTGTTTTAAAAATTAATTAAATGCAGTTACTATCTTGAGGAAAAACAGCTGGTGGACGTTGTACACAAAGAGAAAGTAATGAAGTGGGTGGTACTGTCCGTAATACAGTAAGGCTTCAAGAAGACACACACATACACACACACACACACACGCATGCACTGCTGTTGCATATCCTCATCACATGCTCTTGTCATGTAGTCGGAAAGTGAGAAGTAGCAACAGCTGGGTTTACCACCGCGTCTGGACAGTCAAGATGGACCTGGAAGTGTGTGTGTGTGTGTGTGTGTGTGTGTGTGTCCTTGTGTTGCTCTTCACTACAATAATTATAATGAAATCTTTTCCATCTACTTTCACGCCTACATGGTGGTCGTGTGAGCATGTGTACATACACACCCAGTCTAGTTTGATGTATTCGTATGGTATATGAGTGGTATGATTGACATTAAAAATTGTGTGTGTGTGTGTGTGTGTGTGTCAGTCCAGGCGCCACTAGCCCTGATAAAAGCCCTTTGACACTCAGCTGTTTAACAGCTCAAACTGTCTTTGCTCAGTGGATTAATCACACACACACACACACACACACACACACTCACACACACATACACACACGCATACACGGCTACAATGACCTCCACGACACCTCCGATACACCCCTCCCGAATTTAACAAGGAATAACTTGTGAGTATGTGCATGTGTTAATGTGTGTGTGCATGCAAATTGAAGCATTTACACACATATCCAGTGGCCTGCTGAGGGCGTCCTACTCCATTCGGCCCCTCTCCTCTGCATTTTAACACTGTGGTGACAGGTGCTGGTCCAAGAGACAAAAGAGCTCCTCCATAGCTGGCAGCCAGCACACAAGAGAGAGAGAGAAAGAAGAGGCATTTGTTATTGTGTGTGTGAGAGGAGCAAAAAAGAGACTTTGAAAATCTATTCTTTTTCCCAAGTTTTGCCCAAATTCAAAGGTGATAATAAGAGGTTTGAAAAAAAAGCAAGAAAGGAGTTTGAGAAACAGCAGAGGTGAGAAATGGAGACAGACTAAGTGAAGTTGAGTGTCACTGAGGAAGGGAGAGGTACATTTTTAAAAAAAAAGAGCTTGAAAGATGTGGAGCTACACCCTGCTCACAGCTCTTTCAGCTCAAAAGGGGACTAAAAAGAGTGTTGAAAGTTTTTCGGCAAGTCTTTGATTGCCCCCGGTTTGCAATGTGACTCCTCACAAGCACAAAGATGAGATGAGCACTTCTGTTTTTTGCACCAGCCACACAATACAAACCCCGGCTGCCAAATTGGATTCTATGGCCCCAATTCAACATGTTTGGTGGTTTCTGACGGTGTATTTTTAGTAAGAGTGTAATATGTTTCCTGGGTGAGAGCATGTACAAATAAAGCTCATCTCTGGCCTGCGCACACCTCCATATAAATGCCGCCCTCAAAATTCTTAGAAAGCGTTGCTCATGTACTGTGTGCGCTCTGTGTGTGTTTGTGTGCGCGTGTGCCAGATTTTGATTCCCACAGGGGTTAGTAAGCTGTTTAACATATTCCAAGGTTGATACATGTGTATGAAAAAAATAATGCTTTTCACGGTATTCAGTATTTTTATGTGTGATTTATAACTCCTTGAGAGATTGAATGGCTTTTGGCTTCTGACACTTGCCTCCTCTTATTATTTATTCTCCACCAGCTGTTGAGTTTTATTTCTGTCCAAAGCCAAATGCCAAAGTTAGCTTTAAAAATACAAATCAAAAGATACAATATGTTGTTAGTTACTAATTTACTGGCGCTATTCATCATGTTATTCAATCAGGAATGCAAACATAAGTGGTTGCTGGTTTTAGTCTCAGAAACATGTAATAAAGGTGCTGTGGAGATGGAAGCAGTCTTAAGGGGTCAGTGTGCTTCAAGTGAAGTGATTGTTGTATTGTCAGATAATGTCTGAAACCCCCCTCCCACCAAACTTTCCAACATCATTTCTGTAACTTTCCAAATCTGACAATCAGACAGGAATGCCCACTCCACCTCATCATGTGGTCTGAGGTGAGAAAGGATTTTAACTTTTCTCTCTTTTCTTTTTCTGTTCTTCACACAACATCCGTCGTCATCTTTTGTGTCATTGCGTCGTCAGAGAGTTCAACACCATGCATTCCTTTGAAAAGAGAAAGTCCCAAAGTGTTTGCTGTTATCCCCATTTGTAAGATTCATCGTGTTTCATTCCTCTCTATGAAGGAAGGCTTTTCCCCCCAACCTAAAGTATGGCCATTTGGAATAACTATAACATTTATAGGTTGGACAATACTTCATATGAAATACTTCATTTCAAGCATACTGTGGCTTTTATGGGAGTTTAACTGTCATTGGGTGGAGCTACAGAAAACACCACAGTTTGTCTGGTATCAGGTAAATGTGAATGGGAGGGAACTCAAAGAAAACGTGTATCAAAGGCAGTTTTTACTTTTTTCATTTATACAGAACCGCGGTGGGACTTTGGAAAGTCAGCAGGTAAGATTACAAACAAATTAGGGTAAGGATTAGGGTTAAAATAAAATAACCTATGATTTTAGTTACATTTTTTTCCTACAGATCCCAAAAACATTTATAAATCATTAATTTATTACTGGAGACTTTATACTAATGTTGTGGTATAAGTTAATTGGAATTAATTAATTGGAAGTGAGCCAACTGCACTTTATTTTCCCTATAATTAGTACAAAATTACTTTGTTCTTTTTACATATATATATTTGGGGGCATTTTATGCCTTTTTATTATAGTGACAGTGAAGAGATGACAGGAAATGAAGGGGGGGAGAAATGAGGGCAACATGCAACAAAGGTCTGCTGCTAGATTTTTAACCGCATTTACAATCATGTGGCATGCATCTTAACCAGTAGGTGATCAGGGCGCACCATTTACTTTGTTCTTTACAGAAACTTGGAAATTATTAGGAGGTTATTCTGAAATTACAGACAACAAAATATGTAAAATATGCCTTTACCCACCTGCATCACACATTATGTGTAATGATCATATGGGAGTGTAAGTGACTTCTAATAATTTATTGTGTATACTTTATCATAATCCAGTCATAGTAGTTCTTATATGTGTTTGGTAGCATACATCGTTTATTGTATGTATTGGCTCGTGTTGTGTTAGTGGAGCGAGTTTGTGTGTGTATGGTTGGGGAGGGTACCAAAGTGTGTGTACTTGGCATGTCACTGAGGCCAGGTGCAGGGCTGGGCTGTAATCACGAGTATGGGTTCTGCTCAGGATAAACAGGGTCTCTTTCTCATCTCTCCAGGGGCCACCGTTTCCTGGTACTCTTTGTAATGGGAGGAACACGACATCACAACAGCAGAGAAGATCAAACAGTGGTCATTTGCTGAGTCAGGGTTAAGAAAAATCACCAGTCGACTCAAAAACATGCGTGACTGAATGAGGTAAATCAACAGCACTGCGTGACGGAGATATCAACGTATCAGAAGGAAGCAAATCACACACACAGCAGGTGTCTTATGAAGTCATGCTCTATTTGGCACAACTTTTTTATATCTTGGCCGTGTAACATTTAAGCATTTGCATTTTTTTTTTTTGTTCAAATCTGGTGTCAGAAATATTTCCCTTCACTTTTTATTCCCACAGTACAGCGATACTTGTTTTGGAGTTTGTTCCTTTTGCAGCTATAGGACTGAAAAAACATTTGAATATTATCTGTTTCAGCGTGCCTGACCTTCCAATCCTTCATCTAACCCCAGAACACAAAAGTCTTTTTTTCTCTTCAGAATTCCCCCTTCAGCCTGTGATAACCTGCCGTCCATCCCCAACCCCCCCCCCTCCTCCCTCTGCCTTGTGGGGCAGGAAGCGGAGCAACTCAGACGTACTGTACGGTCCCTCGCGTCTGGGCCGGAACCAGGATGTGTTGCTAGGCGCAGGGATGATTGTGTCAGCACTTGCTGGCCGCTTCGTTTCCTTACAGGTGATCTCCTGAATGGACAATGACAGATATACGTTTCCTGCTATTTTTCACTTCTGCAGGAGGGGATCAGAAAAACACGGGACTCGGTGACCACAGGGCCACCTCCGCAAATCAAGCAGGCTCCCAAAGTTAGCAGAGCTTCAGACCCAGTGAGACAAAGACACATTCAGCCGGTCAGCCACGAGACCTTGTGGTGACCCCATGACCTCAAGCTGGAGGTGGGTGTTGTGTTCAGTCAGTGATGGTTACAATTCCGGGAGGTGGAGGAGGAGGAGGGGGGGGGGGTGGATGATGAGGAAATATTGAGGAAGCCACTCTTGATTTCTGACGCGTTTGATGAACTCTGATGTGTAGAAGGTCGAGGAGGATGAGAGGGTGACGGTGTGGCGGCATGGGGGAGAGGTGGGGGTAAGCGGGCGATGGCGTGTGGCAGGATAGCTGAGGTCGTTCTTTTGATTTATGATTTTTCAACTTTTTCTAACTGTGGAGACGGCAGAGTGTATGCACGGCAGGGGAGGGGAAGGGAAGGGGGAGAGGGGATGGGAAGTGAAGGAGGGATGCGGCGGGACGTTGAAGTGAAGAGGTGGTCACGCTCTTTTGATTTATGACTGGGGTGATTAATGCCTAAGGATATTACCCCTTGGAAAATTGCTGGCCCCTTGACTGAAGTTGTGTTTTGCTACATGTCTGACAGGCAGGAGTGATTTGGCCTCCTTTTGTTTTGTGACGCCAACATGAAGAGGGGTCATCTCTTGTTCACTGAGTCGGAAAATATCTTTTGGATCAATTTTTAATGAGTGTATACCATAAAGAGTTGCTTAAACCGATACATTTCATTAAAGAGAAATACTCTTACTATGTCACTATAAAGAAAATAGTCATCTTGTTTTTATGAGAACAGCAGTAAAGTTGCTGTAAACCTGTTTCAGACAAACTCTAAAAATGTTTGAATGCTGAAAGTCTGTTCCTTAAGATTAGCACAAGTCATTGAAATTACATTAAACGCACACAGCTAAATATAAACTGTTTTCTATATATAAACGGTTTCCTCTCATTCACACTGCAGCTCTCTTGGCTAGACAGTCAGTCGGCAGTCTGTAAATAAAAACAATGCAACTGATCTTATGATTTCTTGTCTTATTATGATAGCTATGGTGGCACAGCTTAAGTAAAGTTGTGTTTTTAGACTCTATTTGAATACCTCAGATTTATTCTTGTCCCTCTTTGACACTTAATTCAGGACAAGTGTATTCTTCAGACAGAGATTCTCATAAATGACATCTAGGTATGTGCTTGTTTTGGGGGTATCTACCCCCATGCAGAGCAACACACAAACATACAGATACATGAGGAGGTGACAGGAAACACTAAGGTCAGCCATGGTCTGGGACCTCAGCACAGCCATCTTGTTTTCAAAAGACATAAATCACATGAAACCCACCGGTTCCTCTCCTCTTCAAAGGCCTTTGTTTTACAACCTCGGTACAGAGGTTATCAGCAGGGCAGCGGCAATAGTGTGTATAATAGACCTACTTACACTGCCTGATAAGATGCATTGAGAGTCAGTGGCTCTCACTTTAGGCTGTCAGTAAAACGAGGGAATCAGAGTGTTTTTTCAGGCTTTCAATTATATCATATCAGTGTGACAGTGTCACCATTTTTCAACGCAAACTTTTCTGCCAATATAAACTGTAGAAGAATTGTTTGGGTTCCTGTCTGTGGGTTTCTACGACTGACCCTGTCTGGGTGATTAAACGGCTCTGTGCTGCAGGTTTCAGCGCCATCATCCCCGGCTGGATCAGAAGGTTATACACACAGTAGTGTACAGTAGATATTGATGTCGTCAATAAAAGTGTCTTGGAGTTATGTCAGCCGACTAGACGCTCCAAGGTTAAGCGGTGTTAAGCATACCTTCTCCTCATCGTTAGACACTGTTTGTCTCAGTGTCAATCACACCATATGTCAGCCTCTTTTATGTTTGCTTGTTCACTCGCAATGACAACTTTTCTTGCTCCCACTGCTGTGCCCCCACCCTTCTACTATAATCGTAGGTCACCCTCACGGTTCTGCGTGTGTTGAACCAAGGAGTGCTGGTGGGGAGGAGGGGTTGGGTTGGGGGCATCGGCTATCGCTAATCACTAACAGTATGGCTAACGGTAGCGCTGTGGAAGCAGTAGCCTAGCAGCCGTGTGATCTCCAGCTAACCTTGCCCACGGGCCTCTTTTGTCTGCACGCCGCACACGGCTGGCTCCATCCTCTCTCTGTTATTGAGCGGGTTGAGGAGGGGGGGTTAAATCAATGGCGAATCGCTGGCACTGTTCTCAGGACAGTGACCGAAGCCCAGTCTGTTGGCCCCCTTTGCCTCCCTTCCACTGAACTCCCCCCTTTCTCCTGCCTCCCTCAACCGGTCCTCCACCCCTCAGTCACCACCACCCCCAACCCCTCCTGTCTGATTGACACTTGAAAGGTGGCCGAGGACGGGGCCGGAGGCGATGTTCCACGCTCTGGAACCCTCCGTGCAGGGGAACAGCTGGTGACATCTGCAGAGAGGCCCACAAAAGGCAGTTGAAAGCGTGCAATCGCGCCCCCTCCTTCTCTTCTTCCCCTGTCTCCCTCACTCTCTCCTTCTCTGTCTCTCACCCTCTGTCTCTCTAACCCTGCTCTCCCTCCTCGTTCTTTCTCTTTCATTTTCTGTGCTCGTCTCCCCCGATCTCTCTCTGCCTCAGATGTCCCCTCTATCTCCTAAGAGCCGGCCCTTTTGTCTAAAGCAGTGATACAGGCACCCAAGCGCCTTTGAAACGCATGCTTTAAACTTGAAGAGCTTACGCCAGAGCATGTGTGTCTGAGCGAAAAGAAAGAGGGGGGACAGAGAGAAAAAGGGAAAAAAGGGGGGGATGGAAAGTGAATGCCTGTATGTTGTACAACAGCAAAACAGAAACACTTTTCTCTCTTTAAAATAAACTCCCTCTAGTCATTTCATTTATTTATCTGTCTGCTTCTTCACTGAGAATCACCCAGTGTCTCTGTGTTTGATCTTCTTACATGGAAAACTATCGGCTGTATTGATATCCACGTGCACACGCCCAGTTAAAAGCTGCCTTTTAAGAGGCCCCATTGTCCCTGTTCAATGGCATTACCCCGGCTCAGCTCACAGTGAGTGCTTGGGAAGCGGAAGGGGGTATCGACTCCCGTTAAAAGAATCCAAACGCGTTCACTGACGAGACACACATCGCCCACAGGAATGTCAAACTTCCGACCCGTTCCCTCTCTCCCCCTCTCTACCCCCTCTCCATCTTTCTCTCTCATCACTCCCTTTCTCTGTCCTAGAGTCAAAGGCTAACATTGTGCTATCTGTCCTCTAGAGAGTGTTTTTGAGATTTTCCTCTTAAATTAAGGTAATTATTTCACAATTTTTTGTATAAACTTTTTAGATTGAGTAAATTTCTGCATAGTAGCTTTGATATGCATGGAAACGTTATTGGTTTATTTGTACATTTTGATATCTTCAGTGAAATAAATTCTTTCAAAACTCATCTGTTGCGCTTTTCCACCTGGCCACACCTGTCATTTCTGGCCTCCTCCGCCCCCCTCCATCTCTGTTACATCCTCTCCTCCTCTAAGAATGTAAAGGTGAGGTCAAAAGGTCGACGTGCTCCAGGTGCCCTCCTGGCATCAATATTTCAGAGCTGTGTGAATCCCTCCTTTCAGGGAGCCGGTCTTGCTGACTGAAGGTATCTTCAGGACCCAGGGGCCGGCTGACGGATGAGCACAAAGCACCCGTCAAGCTCTGAGCAGTGCCGCAGCTCGCACTGTTTGCGTTATGTGTGTGTTTGTGTGCATGTGAGCATGTATTGTGTGTATGTATGTGTGTGTGTGTGTGTGTGTGTGTAAGCGGAAGGCTCGGGCAGCTCCCCTGCGGTCTCCTTTGTTGGGCTAACCTGCTGTTTGAATGGAGTGGGAGCTGTGAGTGACAGAGGAAAGTGTAGCTGGCGGTAAAGTGAGATATTGACCTCTCAATCGCCATGGAGGGTGAGCGGGGGGAGTAAAGCAGCCAACGCTTGTGTGTGAATGTACAGCGTGCACGTTTGAAAGGTGTGCAGAGCCTATGAATAAGATTGTCAGTCAAGGAAGAAAACCAAAATGTGTAGTTTTGTGTGAATAGGTGCTTGTGTTTGTACATAGTCTCGTCTCTGAGGTTTTGAAAGTAAACTGTTCCTGTCAGGTGAAGTGACAGTGCACCCAACCAAGGGCTCAGTGCAGCTAGCTGGCCTAGCTGCTCAGTAACATGAAACAAGATTCCCCCCAATGATAATATTCAGTTTCAGCTCTGCCAGCGTGTCCTGTCTGCCCCTGTCCAGAGCCCCTCCAAGACAAAGGGGGAAGGAGCCTGGCGGGGGAACAGTAGCTTCTTGTTATTATGACATGTGGTAACATGAACTCCTTGGAAGACTTCTCCTGTCATCCCGGCCTGAGGTCCTCTTTATTCCACAGGCAGGGGACGTGGAGGTCACGACCTCCTGGACAGATTATGTTGGAACATGCTGCGCTGTGTTGAAACTGACTTGAATAAGTTTATTGGCTAAGCCAGTGACGGCCCTTTGTGCGGACTCCCTTGGGAGGCTGAATACAGATTAGTCCATGGATTGACTATTCATATCAGATTGTACTCAGCTCAGAGTTTTATCTCACGTTATGCAACTCGCTGTCTTTACTTTAGCTTGAGGAATTCTTAAGCTAAAATCAAATGATGACAAGATTGCAAATCTCATTTCCTGTCATTTGTTTAATTCTGGTCTTTGTTACTCCAGTGAACATTTAATACGGCACACTTGTTTTCTGTTTTAAGTGAGATTTAAAGGAGCCTTTATTCACCAGGGTTGCTAAGTGCATGCAAGCTTTATCAGTAAGTCAAGCCTTATTATCACCTATTAAAGTGAAACAATATCTTGGGTAAATTTAGTAAGTCTAAGTCATAATTCATATTCATGAAAAGTGGACATCAAAGTGTCATTCTCTGTTAAGCCATTGTTTATTGTATTGTAGTAGCTATGATATCTTATTGATGACCTGAGACATCTTGTACAATTAACAGTTGATCGTTGGCACCTGTTGGAAACTCAATAAAAATCTCTCAAACACTCACATCCTCACATTCTGCAGCAGTGTTTTCATCTACAGCTGTCTTTTTCCCCTTCACACATATTTGTGTTTAATATTAAAAAAAGTAAACCTAAAGTGAAGTTGACTTTGGTGAAAGCTTACAAAACAAGCATTTATTTAGATATGTAATAAATTCATAATAATGCCTTTTGATTGCTTCTGAAGTCCTTGAAAACATGTCATGAAACATGTGACAACACCCTCCTACAGGTCAGTCTGTTGGACAAAAAGTGTCAGTGACACTTGGCCTCTGACAGAACCCTGCTATTTTTAAAGTCTTGTTTGTTGCACTATTAATATTCTCACTCCGTAGTCCGTGGCAGGGTTCAAAGGCGCACGCCACGGAGTAGGAGATGACAAGACTGCTGTGGCACTGAGTGAGCCAAAAAAGTGACAGCAACGTGGCCGCTCTCTCTTGTTAACGAAATAAATAAATGTGCTCTGAAAAGCCAATAAGCGGCGGGCGGGAAGCGGAGCCAAGGATCGCTGCGTCAAAAACAACCGCTTCAGCCATTAATCTCTCTAACTCTCTTAGCCCCCCTTCTCACTTTTTCTCTCTCTCCCTCTCTCTCCTCTGAGAGAATTACTGCCATAGATGTATAATTCACGGTGGTTTGGCTTTAGAAGGCAGCGGTTCTGTTGGAAAACACGGTGACAGCCAAGTTAGCGCACCCTCTCATTCAACTCAGCCACCTGTTCACTGGGGAGGGGGCAAAGAGGGACGCTTGTTTTATATTTCATCTTTCCTCCTAGTCTAATGACTTTGTTGCGCAGTCGGGGCTGGAAATCGTCTCATGTATTAAAGATGACAACTTATAGGAATCCTAAAACCCTGACATGATTGAGCACCTAGGCAGACAGTTTTGGTTGTAGTTTAGATTGCTTGTGTCAAGTTGAACTTGTCATCTTTCTATTCCCATGACCAACTCATCATTTCAAGTCCAATCAGTGTCATCAAGTTTAAAAGAATGGCAAAACTTTGTGCCTTTATGTGTATTAAACTCTAATGAACATTTTGGCAGCCTTCCCAGTCTCCCTCCTAATAGTTGCATTCATTCAGACAATATTATTTCCTCCTCAATCAAGAGAGCTTGAAGACGTTTTATACTGTGTGTTTGTTTGCGGATGTATGCGTATACCTGCATCAGTGTGGGGTGTACACGTGCATGCCCGTGTCAGTGGCATTTATTAGCGTGGCTTGATTTTTGGAAGTGAGGAGGAATAACAAGTTAGGGCTTTGGCAGCCGCACGCTCTCGCCCATCTGCACGGCCCCTGCATCAGTCTCAGGGTTTCCTCGCCGATGATGAGGGCTGTCAGGGGCTTTTTAACCTCCTAACTGCTGCTCCCCACCGGCCCTAATCACACATTAATGACATCAGGAGGACCCCGGGGCTGGCCGCGTTGCTGCCTGCGCAGACAGAGTACTGATGAAGAGGGCAATTACCGAGCAGCAAATAGCATAACCTCCACTGATCTGTACAGGGGTTATGGGCTATTAGCAAGCAGGTTACGCTCACAAGATACAGCAGAGGCTTAAGGAAGGATCTGGTGATGAGAGTAATTGGGGAGGTGTGTGTGTGTGTGCATGTGTGTTGCTGAGGAGGGGGTCCATGTATTAGTAGTGGAGAGGTTTTATTATTCTTATTTAAAAGCAGTTTTTAGTGATTTTGTCCATCTTTTTTCATCTCTTACTAGATCTGTGGCCAAAGTTTCACCATTAACTCACAAGCCTGTGATTATAGATTACTATGCACAAGAAGTCTATCTGTGAAGCACCTCTGAGTGGGAAAACTATTCATATTTCATCAAAATGTCTTTGATTTCTCCCAGACACACACACACACACACACCCACACTTGCCCCTTCACACACTTCACGCTGCGCTCTCAGTCGTGTCCGTTTCCTCGCTTGGAGATGAGTGAGAGTGTTTGTATGAAATATTAACAGGCCATTTGCTCCTCTGCTCCTCTGTTTGAGAGCTGGATGTTGGCCCTGTGTCTCTGGTCCCTCTTTGAGGCCATCTGGTGGGTACGGGCACCAGGGAGGTTTCCGGGAGGGGGCCCTGTCACCCAGGCAAACCAGCCCAGAAAGCAGCACCGCCCTGGGGATCGATACACCCGACCTGCTGGGTGCAGAGCATCAAAGCTCTCCAACCTGCCAGATCACTGTACATGCTACAAGGGCCACTGATATGTAAACGTTGCTGCTTACCATCAGACCCTTGGGGAGCCGCCTCGGTCTTTGAGCCGCTTCTGAGAGGCTGTTTTTAGTGCAGTTTATGTGCTATTTATGTTAGCCTTTGTAGAACGGCATTTCTAGTCACAGAGCCCTTGACAAAATGCCCACAATCCCTTTGGAGAGGTTTTCCTTTTCCTTTTAAGCATGCTTCTCTTGTTTGAAAAAAACACTTAGAAGATCTTTTTATTCTCTCCCAAATAATAAATAAACTTTAAATTAAGAAATCATTTCAGAATGAAATTGTGACAAGCCCGAAGACGTTGCTGATTAAACACAACTGACCAATCATAATCCACACTCTGACACCACCAGCTTTCCTCTAATAACTGGCATTAAACTGACAACTAATCACAAAGGCGTGTCTCTCTGAAACAATAATAATTGCCACTGTGTTTTCTTTCCATATAGTAATTGTAGCATTTCATAGAGACCTTTTCCTTTCATGACACCAATCAAATACGCCTTGGAATAACTATATACAATCTGTGTGTGTGTGTGTGTGTGTGTTTGTTGACATTTGATGTCCTTGTTTTGGGTAATGGATTTGTCCCTGGCAGAGAGAGGGGCTGGGCCAGAGGCGGTCTTATGAGGCCCCTGGGTTAAGGAGGCTGCATTAGCCCACTGCTAACTGATTACTGATCAGACAGCTGGTGCACACACACGTGCACAGACATGCCTACATACGTACATATGTGCAAACACACGGACATACATGCACATGCACTCACAACTGTGCTATTACCGTAATTAAATGCAGCTGAAATTAAAAACGCACTGATGTAAATGGTCAGAAACAAACAATGAAAAGTAGTTGTACGAGGCTTTAAGAAGCTCTGGTGTTATTTCTTTACATAATAATGCTGGTAGAATAGATTTTTCTGGTGTCTGTAGTAATCTTTTGCTTATTTTAACAGGCAATAAATGCATTGCATGACCTAAATGAGCCCTATACGAAAAGCCCTGCGGGAGAATATGACATAGAGAAAAAGATTAGATCTGTAATATAAAGAGGTGGATTAGCATTAGCGCAGTGGTTTTATCAGAAAGGCTGAATCACACTCATCTGCATTCCAGACCAGCACTGGCCATCTCTCAGGCACAAGAGTCACAAACACACACACACACACACACACATACACACCACCAGAACTTGTTTTATCCATGTAGCATGCACACACATACTCTCTCTCTGTGTCTCTCTCTCACTCACACACACACACACACACCACGTCTTGGCCCTGCTCTGTCTGGTCGGTGTGTGCCAGGATACCGGTGCCATGAGTTTCCATGTGTGACGCTGGCAGCACCTGGGGCCTCACAATAAAAATACAGCCATCATCAGAGGTCTTATTCACAGACCAGCACACCGTTACCTCTCAAACACACGAGTGCTCAGTATGATCCGCTGGCCTGAATTCAAACAGCATTTGATCTGTGTTTTACTGATAGTAAAAGAAGACTTGATGATCTTATACGTCAAGATATATAAATCCTAAAAATCTTGATGTGATTATATGTAATATTCTGGGCACCTGTCACCAAATCTAGAGTCATACAGTCTGTGTTTTAGCTTTGGGGCCAAGGATCTGAAAAAAGTCTTTATCCATGAAGACGGCATCCTATTACCGCCTACTGTGAACTACATTAAAGAGTCTGCATAGCCAAAGCACTAAAGCCACAAATGGCTCGTGGATGTGTGACACAACAGAGAAGAATAGATTTGATAGTGTGTTAATGGACGATTTTAGTGTCGGATTACACCCCATGGGAGCAGCTATACTGTAAAGTGTATGCTCACAATAAGGCTCAAAGACTCTCCCTCCCTCACACGCACATGCATGCACACACACACAGAATTTCTTTGTTGCAAAAGAAACTGAATATAATTCATAAAATTCGGATGAGGTTGAATTTCTAAAGAGATTTAGATTTATGTGTGTGGAGGTTTGCTCAGCAGAAATAAAGGGATAAATAGCAAAACTGTGTGTCTGCATATGTGTGTGTGTGTGTGTGACAGAGAGAGAGAGACCTATGTAATGGTGAAATAAGGCAGATTGAGGTGTTAACATCATTATTGCACATTTCCTCCCATGAAATAAAGCATTGTTTCCTCTGTTTCCATCACAATGGGAATACCATAATCCCAGATTAAAAAGGATGGGTTAGCGGACACACATAGATTCACAATGAGCCTTTTGTATTTGTGTGTGTGCGTGTGTGTATATATATATGTATGTGTGTGTGTGTGTCAAAGCATTATTGTTTACTGTACAGCTTAAACACCTGCGGGAGGGGGAGAAATGTTCTCATGCATGCACTTTGCAATGTGCAGCCCTCTATTCAGCACCAACGGCATCCTCAGACGTGGACACATGGTCGCAAAACCGCAACAGAAGTGTCATATGGCATTTTAATAAAAATGATTTGTGACGCGAGAGAGCTGAAAGTTGTCCCATTTTCCTGTTGTGTTTCCTGTTTTGGACACTGTCAGTGAGTGATCTTCACATGACTTGGGCGTTCCTACCAGCATGGCGGAGGGATACAAAAATAAATGTCCAAAGACAGAGCAGATTTATTATTATATCCTCCCTGTGCACTCCATGTGATAGAGATTTTACCTAACCGGGTCCGTATGGGGTCTCCCTGGCCTTGTGCAGGGGCTAAGGCCCCCTCTAAAACTCTCATAGTTCTTGGTCAGTCATGCAAGAGAATCCGTGGGTCACAGAGCCGGCTGAAAAAAAGCAGCTCACAAGTTGCTCACTGTGACAGATGTCCTCTGGAAGATTTCTCCATCTTTCCCCCCACAGCGACCCACACACCCACCCACCCAGCCAGCCACCCTCTCCACCTCCGTCACCCATCCCCTCCCACCCAACTCTGTCAGTGCTTCTAAGCTGGGAGAGAGCAGCGAGAGGTGATCCCGGCCTGCTTAACCTACTTCCCAAGACCTTGCTCTTAAAATGGGTGTGTATGTGTGCATATGCGTGCGTGTTTATTTGTATTCATGCATCAGGATAAACTCTCAATACTCGTCTGAGCGCTTGTATTTGTGCCTGCAAATGCCACTCCTGCACTTTGACATCATGAGATCTTCCACTCTGGCAGTCATCTCAGTATAAAGTAACATGATGTCTAATGGAAATAACTTGCAGTGAGCTTATCTCACTGATCTCAGAGTTGTGAGTCATATTTTAAATTTGTGTTTTTGACAAGATTCGGCACTGCTCTATTTTGTTTGGATAAAAAGGGAAAAAAAGTCTTCTCTGTTTGATTTTGCTAATCGATTAATTGTTTAAGTTATTTATCAATATGAAATGTCAAACATTCCCTGGTTGCAGCTTCTCAGTTGTGAGGATTTGGGGTTTGAACTCTTGATTGGACAAAACAAGCAATTTGAAAAGGTTATTTTCAGCTTTAGGGAATTGTGATGGTCTTTTTTTCTTTTTTACTATTTTCTGATATTTCATAGGCCAAATGGTTAATTAATTAACTGAGAAAATAAACGATGATGAAAATAATCAGTTGCAGCCCTAATGCCACTTGTGTATTTATATTACTACAATAAAAAAAACTTATCATTTGTATTTTCTCACATTTGTTTTTCCAATTTTTGATTTTCTTTTCTTGTGAGATTCTGAATTGTTTAGATTTCCTCTGACAAACAATCAAATCTCTTCTTTCACTCTCTGTTTGCAGCTCAGGATACAAGTAGACATTCATTTTAAGTAGTCGTGAGCCAAAAAAGGTTGAGAAAATCACTGCTATTATTTGCAGTATTTCTTGCTATTTTAGAATTACTGTTGGATATATTGTTGGTTCTTCAATAGTTCAAGGAAATTAAAACTTTCAAACTCCGATTTTGGTTTTGTTAGTTGTTTTTTTTGTTAATGGCTTAAATTTGTAGAGCCAAAGTCGCCCCCGTCTGCATTCAGACGCAGCATCCCCGTCACAAAGGTTGGATTAGGGACCTTGCAGTAACTAACTCTTCCATGTCATTTGCAGTGAGACAAAGATCAATCAGTCAGATGAAGGGAGGGAGTCTTTAGATAAAGAGAAATTAAACAGAGGGGAGGGAGCAGCGAAGGGCGGAGGGAGTCTCTTAAATAAAGAGAAATTAAACAGATGAAGAGGATGCTGTCTTTAAATACCGCTCAGCCACTGTACTGCCTCCCTCATCCTTTAATGTAATGAGAAGAGGCGGAATAAAAGGCTTGGCCCTAGGATGAAAAGGTGATGGCGTTTTTTATTCTTCCTTTTTTTTTCCCCCCTGAGCGGTGAAAGCCTTATCCTAATGTAGATTAGATGTTAAATCTGACACAGAAGGGTGAAGCTTTGGTTAGAGTATGTTCACCTCATTTCACTTGGCCTGGCTGAGAGTGAAAAGAGATTTGTATGATGTTCTGATAAAGACAGAAAGAAAAGGAGAGAAGAATCATATGACAGTACACTCAGATGAAGTCTTGTCCCTGCACGGGCTTCCAAAAAGTGTTGAGACTGGTTTGAAAGAAAAATTTGGGTATCACAAAGTCACAAAGACATAGTGTACATTTAACACACACGTACCTCGTTCTCCGTCACACACGTATCACAGTGTATCACAATGTCTGTTCATCTCTCCTGCACTGAATTTGAGGATAAATACCATTTGTTGGTCAAGCAGGTCATTAGTGAGTGACAGAGAAGAAAAAAATCTGTGTGTGTCTGTGTGTGTGTGTGTGTGTGTGTGTGTGTATTCTCTCTGTAATAATAATCCCTATGAAATCCAGATTTCTCAATCCGGCAGCTCAAGCTGACACTTTAAATAAAATCATTCTAATCCCACATGGTAAGAGAAATGAAAATGAGGAGATTAACAAGAGTGTGTGGGGGGTGGAGGGTGGAGGGTGGGGGGGAAACCCTCATCCCCCCGTCTCTCTCTTTCTCTCTCTCTCTCTCTCTTTCCTTCTCATCCTTGAACCCCTTTTGCCTCCTCCAATGAGACTGTCCTCTTTCCCATCATGAACGGGGTGAGAGACAGAGATATAGAGACTGTGACCGAGGAGCTTTTAGTCTCTAATTTTTTGAGGGGGAAGAATATTTAGACAGTGTGTACTGGAATACGTGTGTGTGTTCACATTCACATGTCTCAGTCTACCAGGGGAATACTATAATTGGACACTGGCAAGACCACTGATCTAATCAAATGATGGGGAATGATCTCTCTTTCTCTCAGTCATCCCCCCCTAAAAAAAGACGCAAACACACACTCCCAGTTCACCCAGTCACACATAAATTCATGAATGGGTGGAGTTTGAATGTGTTGGGATTTTAATGCCTTTTGCATTGACGTATGAACCCACCGCTTCTGCCTCATCACTCTATGAAGAAAAAGATACAATATACCAGTTGATGGTAAATCTTTAACTGGAAACAGACATTTCCACTTAAACAACACAAATATTGTAGATGTTTATAGAGTTAATAGTGGACAACAAGCTTGACAGCAGGTAGACAGTGATTAGGGTTGTGTCACTAGGCATCCCTGCAAATCCTGTTCTCACATGACACGACAGAAACTGACATGAGAAACTGCTTGTTTTGCTCCTTCCTGCAATTTTCAGGGAAAATGTTGAAACACAAGAAAACAGCTGAGTCAAATAATGGATGGAGAAACATAGGTAACAACCAAAAAAGAGAGAGCGAGCTGGAGGTGGAGACTTTTTGACAAATCAAAGTAGGAAAAGCACATGTAAATAATAAAACTAATGATGGCTGAATTCCATTTAGCTGCTTCAGTTTCAGGGTCCTGGTGTTGTACACGAAAGCTCGCTGTCACACTGTCATAATTTACTGAGACACTTGAATACAACAGAGCTGGTTAGTAAAACCTACGCTTTTCTCATGACTAGTCAAAATGTCTGGAGTGGAAAAGGCCTATTACCGTCACAACATGATCAAACGTGCTACGCGTGTCCGCTCAGCACCTCAAAAAATAAAAACGCTTATGCAATAACTTTTGCATGAACTAAAACAATTCCCAGTACAAGAAAATGGCGGCTTTTTAAAAAAAACAAACAATCCCTTTAATGTACTCAGGGAAGCCAAACCTCAGGCCCTATCCCATTTACAGTATGAGTATGTGTCACATTTATTGACATTTACATTTTGTCATTTGGCAGACAATTTTATCCAAAGCGACTTCCGAGCGAGACATAAACAATCAAGCATCAGTGTTACTGTGTTGTACACAGAACCAACAATGGGCAAGAATCATTCCAGTTCACAGTTTAAGTTGTCACACTTTACAGACCAACTTCCAGGTTCAATTTTGACCTGTTGTATTTGCCGTAGTTTTCTTCAAGACTCAGGAGCTTTTATTGTCACATGCACAGAAACACAGCAGATGGCCACATTGACTACATTTACATGCATGCTAATATCCACTATTATTCCAAATATGATAATATTCCAAATTTGATACAAGTCATGTAAACAGCATATTCCATTTGGATATTCCAATTTAGGCCTTATTCCGAATGTAGCATTTTCCGATTAAGACATGTGGGATATGCTGATATTATTCAGGTTTTAGGAGCATTCTTTGGACATGTATACAGCGCATTTGGAAGATGTGTCTCAGTTGGGGGTTTCTACCTCAGTTTGTGACACATGGCCTCTTGCCTGTTTACAGTCAGCTCTGTGTGTTATAAACATAGCAACTTGCCAACAGTTTGCAATACTGGGATAAAGATGCATGACGGGCTGGTTGTGTAACGCACCCCTGCGCAGGCAAAATGACATGCTGGAGCAGGAAGGCAGACAGAGGAGAGGAATGAGAGGAGAGTGGAGAGCTGTTCAGGGCGGGCTGGAAAAACAGAGCGTGCCTTCTCCATGACGGGGACAGAGGGGATTGGTTATTATCCTGACATGCAGCCATGGACTGTCGGTGACAACTCAGTGTGATGCACCAAAAACACTCAGCAGTGTAATAAACATCACGGGACAACCTAGGAACTGGATGTCTCTGTAACTATACATTTATAATAACAGTCATATCAATATCACTCATAAATAATAAATATCAGGCAGCAGTTCACTAATGTTTCTCATCTTGCTGGTTTACTTCACTGCCTGCGGAGATCTTGTGATTCCCATTCTCACTGCATGTAAACGAGAATATTAGGGTAGTATTCATTTTCATTAACTATGTAAACAGCTTAGTAGGAATATTGTCTTCTTTGGAATGAGAGCAAAAATTGGGATATTTTGTGCATGTAAACATACACTGAAGGCTGTGAAATTTGACTTCTTTCATCTCTAGTTCCAATCAGATTATTTTTATTTAACTTATTCTCAGCTCTGCGAGAGTGTCTTGCCATCTTTCAGCTAGATGTTTTGGTTTCAAGGCCCACAACTTCACTCTCACCATTCAATTAACTGCATGCTACCTGCGTAGCATCAAACAACAGACAGACAAAGGTGAGCATTTATCAGCTAAAGAGCCAGATATTTCCCTAAAAGAGAGCGAGCTAGAAAGAGAGTGAATATTGAGCTTACATTTGTAAGTGGACGCAGGTGGACACAAACACTCTGTGTCTGATGGAAGTGTAAGTAGCCCACGATTTGCAAACACTTGTTCCCCATCAACTTTATAAGGTGATGTTGTGTTGTTGTCAGCCAAAAAATCAATTAATACAGGTTGAAACAAAGTTTTTTGGATAATCGGGCTGAACTTTTTTTACCCGCACATCTCAGCAGATAAATTAGAGCGTAAACAAATGTTATAACTGATAGAAATGACTGCCAAAATGACAAAAAAGACCCCCAGTTAACCAGAAATATCCTTTAAGTGACAGAACTGAATGGCCTTGAACTACACATGATGCTCAACCAACTATGTTGGACATGAAATTAGACAGAAGACAACACATAACTATTTCACCAGCATTCATTCTGCAATTAAACCACAAATCAGATCCTACTCCAGACTCCCACTTATATTGTTAATGTTTGACAAACATAAGTTGACATATACACCCCGTCACCCAAAAAAGCACAGCAAAAGGTCCTCAGTTTGGGTAGCGAACACTTCATAATCACTGTTTTTACTGCTTAATCCAGCTCTTGTCCTCATCCTTCCTGCTTCCTCCTCTCTTTATCTCTCCATCTCTGCCTCTCTCTGTCAACCTTCCTCCGCTCTCTCGCTCTGTCACCTCATCTCCATCTCAGCTTTTCATTTAGACATTTCCCTCGGTGCCGTATTTCTCTCCTCGCTTTTTGTTAACCCTCTACCCACACACACTTTATCTCCATATGATTCATTTGCCCTCTCTCTATCTATCCTTTGACTGTTCTCGCAATCTCTCCCTCCATCCGCCCCCTCCATCCATCTCTTAAGCACATCCTTTTTTCTCCTTCTCTCCTCCATCTCCGCCGCCATCCCTTCCTTTTAAAGGATAATCTTCAGCTAAGTGGACAGCACTTCACTCTCGCTCGTTCCCTCTTAAGTGACCATCCGATAATCTCAGGATTCTCTGTTGAACCCCCACACAGAGGGGGAGAGCGGACGAGTCGGCAAGCCCAGAATGGATGTCCTGAACTGGGTCAAGACAAGGCCAGTGCCTGGGTCCTGTGGGGCTGATGGGACCGTAGTGGCATGGAGAAAAGGCTGATGCCAGATACAGTTGGAGAGAGATCACCAGAGCAGATGGACATCATCTCTCTGCCTATCTATCTATCTATCTTGCTTCCTCTCTTCAAGGCTGCATGACCTCGACTTTGAGATGAAAAGACAAAAAATAAGAACTGATCTGTTTGTTTAGAGTTCAGATAAAAGGACATCGCTTGGCTGATACGAGGATTTGTTGTTCTTTTTTTCTATTTGGACACACAAAAGAGGCTGAAAAGAGGGAGGGAAGATGCATTTATGTCGGCGGGGTCAGTTAAAGGACATGACACTAGATGCATGCACACATCACACACATGGAGAGGTTGTGCTGAATGTACAAGATTCATCGTGCCTCCTTACTGGAAAGAAAAGAAGCCCTTAGTCAGGTTACACACACATACACAGGCACACACACATACTTGTCTGTTGTTTTTTTTTTTTTTTTTTTTTTCTTCCTCTGTGCTCTTTACGGGTCAACGGGTGAATAAAGCCGCTGTGACTTTCCTTTGGGAGGCGTCAGTGACAGGCAGGCTGACCACGATAAACTTCCGTACAGGAAGCGGAGATTCCTGCAAGGAAAAGGCCAAGAGGATCAGGAACGGCCCCAGGCATCACTTGTCCTCTGGCTTAGCTAAAGACACTGAAATCAGCAGTGTGTGTGTATTAGTGTGTGAGTGAGGGAAGTTGAGGTTGGTGGTGAGTAATACAACCATCGTTACGCCTCTTAAACAGAATAATTGAACGGTATTGTGGGTACTGAAGTAAAGTTTTTGAGTCTTAACAACTATAAAGTCAGATTTAAAATTTATTTTGGCTATAGTTTCCTTGGCCTTTACAGCATGAACTAGTTTATCACAGTGTTTAAGTAGTAGAGTAGATACCATCCAGTGACTCTTTCTCCATTAAAGATCAATTGTCTTAACAATTATTGACAATTAAGACTGTAGGAAGTGAACTAATGCAAACATATATTTACACTTCCTCCAAATGTGACTTTACTTTTGCAAATTTGATTCCTGCAACTGATGAATTATAGCACTTTTCAAATCAGACAACCCCAAACCAAACAATACTAACCCCTATACAAGTACACTTTCAAAGATAGAAAGCTTCAGGTAACATGTTTTCCGAATGGATTTATAGTATCTTGGGATACAACCCCTGTGAATTTTCTTCTAAGGGGAATTTTTCCTTTCATTACACCAGGTACATTCGCTGCTGTGTAAAACAAAAGCTGCACCTCGAGACAGAAACAGTCAATCTCAGAACATTTACAGGACGGAGGAGGGGACATTATTCTTAGAGCAGTTATTCATACCAACAGAACAAAGGAGACAGCGTCCTATTATGGCACTCTCCTCTGTCCTAACACTGGATCTGCACCGGCACAGGTGCCACTGCGGCTCATTTATAGTCAGGTTAGCCCATGGTTAAGGCATGGAGCTGCGGTGTGGCATTTACACACACACACACATGCACACGCACACACACACACATACTGTACACACACTACATGCAACTGAGAGAAAGAGGTGCTTATGAGTGTATAAAGAGGAGATTACTGTCTCTTCTAGGAACTGCCCAGTGTGTCTGTGTGTTGGCTAATACCTGTGTGAATGTGTGTGTGTGTGTGTGTGTGTGTGTGTGGACATTTGAATTTTTATGGTTGTACCACAGGGTTCAGAGCTGTGTAGATCAGTAAGTATTTCCCTTTGACTGTATTTTATGACAATAAATACAGTGTGTGATTGCTTATGCATGTGCGTGCGTGTGTGTGTGTGTGTGTGTAACAGTGAAATCTTTTATCTCTATGACAATGATGCCACAAATAGGCACATGCCTCGCTATTCTTGTCCTCTCAAGGCTCCTCTGGTGTTCTGGTGGATGAACCCAGGCATACAAGGGGTTGGGGGGGGGGAATTTGGACCTATGTATGTGTGAGTGTGTATGTAAATACATATGTGTATGTGCTGATGTATGTATATGCATGTGTTTTATAGGTGACTAAATTAGCAGATTTGTTCCAAAATCAGTATTGCAACACCTAAAACATGTGTCTCCTTTCTCTAAAAAAAAAAAAAAAAAAGGCTTTACAGATTAAAACACACTGTTGCATGTCACTGAATTTATTGGCAATTCTGAGCATTTTACTTAGAAATTAAATTTTTAGAGGAAGTAATCATTTGTGTGGTTGCACGCCAAGCAACACATACGGGTGGGTTTCTTTTCCAAACTGGGTTTTGTCTATAATAAGACTTTCAAGCGGAATGCCAAGAACCAACCGCTGGGCTGGATTGTTTGCTTAGCTTCTCCCTCTGCAGCGGTAAAAATCAAGGGAAATAATCAGCAGATAACCCAACACTTCACACATTCTTTATTCTTTGTTCACCTTTATGTCTCCGTTGGGTGATGAGGGGGTTTAGTGCTCTATTATGAGCTGGTACACTTGGCTCCTATGGCTGGGCTGTAAAATCCTCTCCTTTTCTTTCCAGAAACATGATACTTCCTCCAGAGGGGGTCATGAAGGAAGGTGCACCTTCTAAGCCAAATTCGGCACACCCTGAGGTAAGGGGAGCGGAGGGAACTGACTGGCCCAGAGCACCTGAACCAAGCCGGCACACGACAGGATGAGGGTGTCGGCATCCTCCTGTTAAGCGCTTGCTTCCTGCTGTTTTGCTGTTCTTTCTCTCTTCTTCTCTCCATTTTTTTCTCTCAGTCTCTCACTCCACTCTTCAAGCAGGAAGTCATTGGAATGGAAAAAACGTGTTAAATGAAGACAGGGCGGGCGGGCGGGCGGGTGGGTGGGGGTGGGGGGGGTTTGTGTGTTGTTCCAAACAAGCAGAGCCCTGCCCGAATGTCCGCTATTACAACAGTTAACAATCCTAAAGATAGGTAAGTTAGACAGAGGCAGAGGAACAATAGCAGGGATGGAGTGAGAGATGAGATGGAGGAAGGGAGGAGGAGGGGGAATGGATGGCATGGCGGGCGGGTGGGGGGGGGGGGTCTTCTCTAGGGTCGTGCTCAGAGGGCGTCGGGCAGCACGAGAGGCAGGATGTTATGGTTTATTCAGCCCAGGAGTGGGGGCGATGTGGACAAGGTGCGCCTTGCCCTCAGCACCAGCCTCAGTGTGATTTATAGCAGCGCTGGCAGACGCCTCTGTCCACGGGGAAGTCTTTGAAAATGCCGAGAGTTTGTGCATGTGTGAGTGTATTCGTGTATATGCACAGTATGTACCTGAGTGTGCATGGCTCCTTTGTGTGTATGTGTGTTTCTTTACCTGTGTTCTGAGTGCGTTTATGTGTGTGTGTGCATATGTTTAATGGAAGTGCTTTTATAGGCTGCTGGTTTTTAACCTGTGGTTGGAGCATGCTCATGCATGGCCCAACAGAGGATAGATGGTCAAGCTGCCCTGATTAATCACAAGCTACACAGATACATTGCACCATATATAAATGCAAATTGTGGTCAGTGGAATTTAGCGCTGCAACGATTAGATGATTAATCAATTAGTCGATTATCGACAGAAACTTAATTGGCAACTATTTTAATAATCAAATTATCATTTTAGCATTTTTTTAAGCAAAAACTACTAAATAGCCCCCCACCCACCCATCCCACTTGCCCTTAGCTTCTCAAATGTGATGATTTAATACTTTTCTTTGTCATACATAAACTTTGGGTTTTGGACTGTAGTTTTGAAAAAATAAGACATTTAAAGATGACACCTTTGACTGGGAAATTATAACAAGCATTTTCACTATTTTTCTGATATTTTCTAGACAAAACAATTAACCAATTAGTCGAGAAAATAATTCTCAGATTAGTCGATAATGAAATAATCATTATTTGCAGCCTTTAAAACAAAGCTCCACTGATTCAGTTTAACAAGGCTCATTTTCAATCAACGAGAACCAGGAAAACAACTCTCTCCTCAATCTGTGTGTGGGTTTGTCTGTGTCTGTCTGTGTTTGTTTACAGGCCAATTATAACAGCGTTAACCTCCTCCTGACTTCCCCTAAGGCAGCCAAATCTCCTCGGGTGTGAAAGGTTGGGGGGAAAGGTCAAGAGAGGTCACCAGCGAAAGGCCGCTCTGGTGTGGAGGGCCTGCTGGGTGCTGGGCCAAACATCCACACCGGGGGTCAAAGGTTACACAGATACATAAACCAGACAAGAGGGTGCCAACAGGTACGAGACGTGTGAATGTCCACTGCTGTAACAGGAGAGCAGACTGTTGCAGAGAGCTAAACTTATAACCAGAGACTAATGTGTGTGGTGAGAGAGGCACTTTAAAGCTACTTAAGCCTTGTACATGTCACTTCATACCCTATAGACGCCTCTCTTTATAGTATTTGGGGGGGGGAGTGCAGAAAGGCTGAAGCACAGGTAACTGATCACTAATTACTCTTAATTGCCTCAGTCAGCTACAGAAAGCGTTGTGTGTGTGTGTGAGAGAGAGAGAGAGAGAGAAAGGGAAAGAGTGCATGTGTGTGTGTGCCTGTTAACCAACCATATAGTCATAGAAGCTATTAAAAACTCATTAACCTGCGTTTTATTTGAAGCCCCCTGCCCCCCGTCCATCATACCCCTAATGTATTTTCCGTGAGGGTTTTTTTTTTCCCTTCAGATTTAATTTAGCTTCTCTTTGATTTTACGACTCGCCTGTTATTGTAGGATATCTTCTCCTTTCCTTGTAATTTTATTTTATGACACGGACTGAGTCGAGTACAATACGCCCCCCGGGGAGTACCACTTACCTCCACGCCAACAAATATAATTACCGCTGATCAGAAGAGCGAAAACAGACCGCCGCTTATCTGCCACAGCCCGTGTTTTTTTTTTTTTTTTTTTTAATCTTTTAAAGTAGTATAGCAGTACCGGAGAATGATTAGCTGTGGAAATATATCAAGAACAAACGCAGAGACCGACACTCTGTAGTGCGCTTCCTGCCCTACTCCATTGAAAAATGAGGACATTCTTGTTGTTTTGTTTAGGGACACAAAATTCACACATCACAGAAACACACCTGTGAACTTAAATGAATCATTGAAAGCCATTTATACATTCGGCATTCGTTTAATAAACTTCATTTTAATTACACTATAATTTTCCTAACTGTTAAATTCCCCTCCAGCATCCATAGAGGTAGCCTGCAGCATGGGGCGGTAGCGAGCTATTTCGGCCAAAGTTGATCCACAAGTCAGCTTCATCCAATCAAGAGAACTTGGACAGAAGCCGGTTGAAGCCTACCGGTGAGGCATACACTGGCACAAAACAATACAACCGAAGAACAGCCACGTTAAATTGTCACATTATTGAACGGAATTTGGCGTGGTGGGGGTGGGGGGTGGGGGGGTTTAACCTCGCCTTGAAAAAGCGCTCTGATCTGATCTGTACCAGCTGTGACCGCGGCCTTGCAGTGAGTGAAATAGGCTAAGTCACCGCCAGAAGTAAACAGCTAAAGTCCTTTCGTGTTTACCAAGTAAAGTCCTCTGCTCCATGTTGACAGGTGAGAGTTCATAGGAGCAAAGTTGGTCCCCTCCCAATGGAGCTCCGAGCCTGAGTGTGTAACCCCCAAGAAATAGTGTGTGTGTGTGTGTGTGTCAGACAGAGGGAGAGATAAACAGGGAGAGTTGCTGAGGGGGGTCTTTGACTTTGAGCGCATAAGCCCTTATTTCATGGTGCCATTGTTTGTTTTAAGGACGTCAGGCTTAATACAGTTCCAGGCGATTTCCCAGCATGTCTGTCCGCTCAAGCACCTCCAAGGCGCTCTGTTGGGTGTGCTTGTGCGCGCGCTCACACGTGTGCGCGCGCGCCCTTCATTCCTGTTGACTTTAGTCTCGCTCCTGTCATTGACAGTGATTTTTTTTTTTTTTTTTTTTTAAAGTGTGTATACTTTCAAGGTTGTTAAGAAGTTTTCTGCTGTGGAAATAAGACCATTTCGAAAATCTTAGTCATGGCTGAGACTAATGATGTGTAATATATGTGTAGTTTTAATGGGTTTGACTGCAGCCATATCAACCTCACTGAGCAGCATTCTTTTAATTGCCTATTATTTTCCACGCGGGGCACACGTGGAGGTTTTTTATTTAATGTTAGAGGGAACAATTTTTTTGTCTAAATGTTGAAAACAGGGTCTCTTAATATCTAGATAGGGTAGGTGTTGCAATATTTAACCACTCACACTGTGAGAGCCACGTAGAGATGGTCTCGAGAGACTTTACATTTTTTATATATGAGTGGAACTTTTTGCATAGAAATATTCTTGCATAAATATATTCCATTTATAGGAAATTTGTCATTAGGTTAATTAATGTTTGGATTGTGCATGTTCTCATCTTTTACTGTCACGTTGTCTTAACATCGTCTCATATAGGCTATTTGCTTCTGCAACACTGCTCCCCATTCATGCAAATAAAGCATATTTGAATTTGAGAGAGTGTGTGTATGTGTTAGTGTGTGTGTGTGTGTGTGTGTGTGTGTAGTATGCAGTATGTCTCGTTGAATGGCATGCGTTAAACAGGCCACAGAGGATGACCAACTTCTCTCTCTCTCTCTCTCTCTCTCTCTGACACATTCACACACACACACACACACACACACACACACACACACACACACGCCTCTATAATCACCACTACTTGTAGCCTAGAAAGAGGGATGTGGGTCATCGGGGACCACACTGTGCCAGCTATCACAGCCAAGAAGTAACATCACTAATAATAACATATATGTAAATTGCTGTCATTTCACTACAGCGCCGAGACAATCACCTATACGTTTCTTATATGTACATACAGACTCCTTTGTCGAAATGGGTTTTGCCTTGACAACAAAAACAAGTGGGATATATATTTACCTACAGCATCCTCATCTTTTGTCACGGTGAAAGCTGAATACATTAAGTGCTGGACATGAGGCCCGAAAAGGACTTAAAGGCTATGAGAGTCAGACGCCTACTCACTTACACTCGGACAAATCCTGCATCCTCTCCTCTCCTCTCCTCTCTCCTCTCCTCTTGTCTCCTAAACCTTTTTATTCAGGGACCCGGAGACCTCTCCGGAACAAAACAGCTTTTAGCGCTACCATCTCTCCCTGCTTGTGTTTTCGCAAATAGCTCTCTCTCTCTCTCTTTCTCTCTCTCTCTCTCTCCCTCTCTCTCTCTTATTTCTCTCAAAAAACTGTGTCTGTGAAAAGAAATGGAGCTGTTGTAGGAGCTCATCAAGTCATTATCTGATTGAGGCCATTTTTAAAACTGCTGCCGCTCAAGAGATTGGTTCTTCCCCGAATAAAATTAATTCTTTCAGTAATCATTCATGTAGCTTAAATTAAGCAAAACTCAATTTGTTTATGTTTGCTGAATTTCTGCATTCAAGTCTCCCCTAAAATGAGTCGAAAGACAGTGTCTTAAAACCCAATAATAATAACAACAACAACAATAATAATAATTATAATAATAATAATAATTATAAGATTCTTAACCCGTCGTTGATCCAAATTAATACTGAGGAAAAATAGGACACTGGCTCCTTTCCACTCCGGCATACCAACACGGCGTGCGCGCACTTATTACCACTTAATTGTGGTCAAAAAGTGATAAAAACGTACCTTTATTACACCTTTGGGAGATATATTGTTTTCACTGCCTCCCTCCTTTTGCATTTAGGCCCAACTCTAATAAATATGTCAATAACTTCAGCCATCAGTGCGTAATGCCAGCGCATTATCAGTCTTGGGCATCGAGGTGTGTCACACTCGACCCAAAAGAGGGGGGAAAGTGAGTTTGGAATAAATACATGGGTTGATCCACCTGGAATGGGCCGCGATAAGAGCAGCCGGTGTTAACCAACACGTTTCCTCTACACCTCATCCGAGTCTTCCTTTTCCAAACACGGGTTTCTTTAATGTCCCGGCCTGTTTTTCCAGCCTGTGTGCGCACCGACGGCTCCCAAGGGAGCCGAGGCCAAATCAGCCACAGGCCAGTTAGGGAGCAGGGGGCCGGGACACCTGCTTTGGAAAAGACACTCCAGACACTAAACTTTGCTGACTTCGTTGCAATTCGTTCGTCCTAAAAAACACTTGCTTGCGACATGGAAAAGAGACTCGCCTTTTCCTTTTTGGCACCTGACAGAGAGGCATATGGAAAATAAGATTTCTCGTTAAGTACTTTAGGATCCTGTTTGTGCAGGGGATAAAAAAAGAAGATTATATGTGCAACAAATGGATGCTATGTGAAAATCTGGAGGGGGGAAAAGGCAAATGCGCGCTCAATTGATAACCAAGCGCATGAGAAACTTTTTTTTTTAAACTGGCTACAGTTGAAATATACGAATAAATGTAACATACTAATAATAATTATTATGGTATTAATAACATTAATAACAATATGAAATATCACATCTTAACGTTTCTTATTTAATACATGAATTAAAGGTAATTTCTTGCATGTTCTTAATCGGAGGTTTACACTTTCTCTAATTGCAGGAATGCAGCCTGAGTCCAAATACAGCTGAATGTGACCTCTATTATCCAGAATTATCGTTGAAGTCGATGAAATAAATAATTCTCCTGCATAAAGATTAATTTCAATGACATAAAACGGCAATCATTTCCAAAGAATATTAGTGAACAAATTGTGCATATCACCTGTTGTAGAGGTCGAAGGCTAAAACAGCGCAAAAACTGCAGTATAATTATAAGTATCCGATTTGTAAGAATGCAGGAGAATGAGGGCGAGCAGCCGTCATCATTTCATAAATCAGAAGCGTCAAACAGGTTTTTCTGCGGAAAGGATCAGATGTCAGTGTGCGCAGGGTTCAGTGTTACAGGTGGAGAAGTTTCAAAGAGAGAATTGTCAAATAATTCATCGAAACTCTTTAGATCTGCAAATCCATGTGGATTTTTACGTCCATTTACTGAGAGTTTTTATATCTGAACACACTTAATAATCGTTTTTGATAAGCGTGCAATCTTTACGCACGGGGGTATTTTAGTGGCAGGCTGTGGATCCGAGTGACAGACGTTTTTATGATGATTTTCGGCTCTTAACAGTGCATTTCACAAAGAACCGTTTAGCTCTCCTAAGATATTGGCTTCCCTGGATAATCGAAATTCCAAAGCAAAGCTGTGAGCCTCTGTACTGCTTTGCTTGTTCATAAATCAGACTCTGCTGTAACCAATGAGAAACTCACTGCGCGTAAAATATTTCCACATGCCACTTTGAACCTCCAATACCCAAGTGACCCACTACTGTAAGTCCCTTTCAGAAGGACTATCTAAATATGTACCAGATGTCTTTGGAGATTTTATTTTATTTATTTATTTTTTACATATTGATGTTTAAAAAAATATATACGCTTTGCATCGTTATTTAGATAGAAAAATATTAAACCACAAAGCTGGTAATAAAAGTGAGTGGGCTTGAAAGAATGTTAATGCGTTTTAACAGACTCTCCTAAACAACACGCACACATAAACGGAACATGCAAAAGTCGTTTGGGTTGTAAAATAGACTGTTAATTTGCAATTTTACTGCAACACGGAAGGCTGGAAGTTGTCTGAAAAACATTTGCATTAAAACGGCACAGAAATGATCTGCCATAACAATTTATTTCATGTTGCATTCCTGGAAAATGCGGTTTTTCCCCTTAAATGTAATGAATAAATCTACAACAGCGTTAGATAATGTCACTGGCTGCAAATTCAAATAAACTTATTTTATGAATTTTTCAGTAATTATCGTATAATTATTCTTATTCAGACGTTCCTCAAAAGTATTGACACTTTATTCGAAACATATTGGAATCAAGCAGCATTTAGCTTTTTCCGTTTATTGTTGAAACTTCCACATTTAAGACTAAATATGAGAATAAATAACATAAGAAGAAGTGAGTGTTTTATTGCGGCTTAGTGTAATGTCAAAGTGCGTAACGATTCTTACTCGCGCGGTCGGTGAATTGGGAAGAAAATGATTAGTAAGAGTGGTATTTCCTTTTTTCCTCTCTCTCTCTCTTTAGTTGCATGCTCAAGTCCCATTCTCTGGTCAACTTCAGTGCGTTGTCCTCCGGACCGGACGGACGGTTCTTATTGGTAGGTTGCGACAGTTACATCACGCCGCTCATGACGCGCACGTCTTCCTGTTTCCTTCAGCCGCGTCTTAAAGTGAATCTTAGTGGCGGAGGAGCGCTCCAGCATCCAGTCCTCTGCATCCAGTGCGCCTCGGAGACGCACACACACAGCGTCTCTCTCTCTCTCTCTTGCACTCTCTCTATGTCTCTCACTCTTTTAGTTACAGCAGAGGATAGAGGGAGAGACCGACGCGCAAGAGCTCTTTTCATCTTCTATATTTTCCTATTTTGTTCCTTTCGCTCGCGTCGCTGACTTTATTCCAGCTCTTCCTTCTCTGAGAAATTGTTATCCCAGCATCCAGCAATCTGCCGTGCTCCGCGTATATTCTCTTTTTTTTTGCCGTAGGAGTTCAGGTTGTCCCCCTCTTCATCTAAAGGGTAAGTAACCTTGTCCTCGGATACCTCCCTCTCTTGTTCTTGTTCTGCCTCGCCTGCGCACGGTGGGCGGAAAAAAAATAAACAAATCAAACATCATTAACGGGGAAATATATTCTTGTGATCAACAGCTAATCATACCTATACGACATTATTTGCTCTGTTTCGCTCACCTCATCTTGATATGTGGTTAAGAGTTGCGTGAGCAGCCCGTATTTTTGCGAGGATGATTTGCGGACGGTAGCCCAGCCTTCCTCATCAAAGCGGAGATCAAATTGATTTGCAACTTTGCGAAGTAAGTTTGGGAAGCGTGTGTTTTTTTGCAACGTGATTTTAAAACGAGTTGGTTTTTAGACGGAAAGACAGTTTTACTTGTATTCGTCTCCTGTGCGTGTTGAAAACCCTCAATTTGCTCTTAACTCATACTGTCTTTGTCCTGTAGGCTTTAACACCTCATATGTGACTATTTATTGACACAAAATCCATGTCCAGGCAGTTATAGAGTTTGTAATTTCTCCTGTTATGTGAATGTGTTGTCTTTCCTCAGTGGCAACACATTTGGACATTTGCGCTAGAGCGCTGTCTGCATTGTTGGAAAAGTGTACGCAGCTCTTGTCTGTCACAGGTTTTGATTTCGTCTGTCATTTGCAACAAAATGCTCGAAGTAGCAGCCAGCTTTCACTTTTTATTTCTCACACAGAAAATGTTGCGGACTCTCATTTAACTCTTAGAGGTTACTGCACGAGTATAGCCAAGTGTTTTAATTCAGAAGTTTTAAACCTAAACTTCGCTTATGTTTTTATTAATGTTTCTTATGAGCCAAGAGGTTTAAAAGGAAGGAGGATAACAGACGCGGTGTGAAAGTTGGAATGAAGATCTATAAGCTGTATAGTTGATTGAAATTGTTGAAAGGTTTTTTGTGTGAGAGAGAGAGTGAGAGAGAGAGAGAGAGACAGAGAGAGAGAGAGAGTGCGCATGGGCAATAGGAGACAGGTGCGCCGTCGGAAAAGACAGGTGCTTGTGACTATTTCAGAGTCATTGTTAAGATCCTGAGGCGATCAAGTCAAGGTTTTTTCTTGGAGACGTATCACCTCCTGTCTGAGCTGCTGGACATGGCTGTCGAGACTTGGGCTAAAGCCATTTATCAGGAGGGTTATTTTAGAAGACTAGTGTTTCTTCAGGGGGAAAAACACTTAAACCAAACTGTTCTCCTATTAATCTGAGCTCTAACTGTTTAATCTTGTCAATTTACAAAATTACAATTTACATTTTTTTTCCAGAGCGCCAATACATCACTTGTCACTTGTGTGCTGCATCATCGCACCGCTTCTAACAAAGCCAACCGCAAAGTTGTGTGTGCGCTTGTTAGTGTGTGTGTGTGTGTGTGTGTGTGTGTGTGTGTGTGTGTGTACAGTGTGTATATGTTTATGAGGTTTAGTGACAAGGAGCCTTTAACTTTTTTTTTAAATGACTTTTCACTGGTAATTATTATGATGTTACACATTTTCTTCACGTTAGAACAAGCAAATAATCAGTCCCAAGAAAATGCGTTTAAATCACACTGGAGTTCAGATCTCCATGCTGTGTGCCCTCAGTCACCACTGAACCTGAGCCTTCAAATGAGAAGTCTTTGAGCGACTTGTGTCTTGTTAGATATATGTAAAATTTAATAACAGAATCAGACAGGGATCTGAGTCAGTCATTTGGCATCTTTGTATTCAAAACTGTACATTTTTGTAAAGTGTAAATAAGTCATTCAGTCACCTTTAAACAGTGTAATATTTGAGTATATTTGCAGACACCTGTAAAATTTAAACCAAGGAAATAATACTATGTTTTTAAAATATTTTATTATTTTTGTTTGAGCCCGTTAGTCTTAATAAGGACTTACATTTATGTATAAAAATGCAATTTGTTACACCACCTTTGCCTTTTATGGTAATATGAAAAAAATTCCCAAATTCCTAAATTTACTATCTTCAGAATGATTTTAATATTTTAAGCAGAGGCATATATATTTAATTGTCTTTGATAATATCACTACATTTGAGATCGGACGCATCTGATATGGCTCCGACTAAGACACTGCCACTGCTGCTTACATAGCATTATTGATGCAGGCCTGTACTGACAAAACGTTTTGCTTTCAGAGGGGCATTAGGGTTTTTGTAAGAGCGCTTTAAGTTGCTCCTTGCCAGAGTTGACCCTTGTGACCTATTCATTTGAGCAGAATTAACTGCCCTTGCCAGATGAAAAGACAAACAAAAAACCCAGAAGTGAGCTCACGCTGGCACCAAAATCAATAGGCCTATTTTGTGTTTCTTTTATGTGTCACTCTGCCCGTTGCTTAAGATATGATGGCCATATTGATTAATGTGAACACAGGACTTGCATTTTGAATTTACGCGATGTATAAACATGATTTAAAATAAGAATATTTTGTCGAACTGACCTCACTTCCTGAGTAGGATTTAGCACAGGGTCTATAATGACATGTATAATGTGCTTTGCCTCCCTTTGTACACCACTTTTTTTTCTTTTTTTTTTAGATCATCTTAACCTTATTTCTTTTTATTTTATTTTGTGAGTTAATAGCTCCTATGTTGGCTCACACTGCACAAACATGGAAATGAGGACAAGTACTTAAGTAATTATCATAATTTTATGCAGCTTTGTGTTCCGTGGGAACTGGTTCAGTGTCGCGCGGCATGTAACGGGGGACAGGATAAAATGTAGGACTTTGCCCTGGAATGTCGAGCGAAGGCCTAATTCTGACCCCATCTTGCCTGTTTCCCTTATCCCTCTATCATTGGTCTTTACTGCCAAAATGTAATCATGGATGTCTCTTTTCTTGTAGAAAAACATTACGAGGAATTGCCTGCTGGCTTTAGACAAAACCCTACAGTTTATGTTCATGCATGTAGGCTAATGCATTTCTCTAGAGGGAGAAGGATTTTAAATGTTTCAGTCACTCAGAAACTTTCAAGCTTCCTGTTTAAATTAGATTTAGTTTTTAAACTGAAGTGGTTTAGGCCATGTCCTGCTTGAGTGAGTGAGTGACTTAGATTCTGAAAATATTTTTCCTTTTGGTGAGTCATGCATCTGTAATTTTTTGCCCACAGGTACTCAGAGGCTTTGATCCTAGAGGACTGGCTTTGTGGGATATGGCCCAATAGCAGCAACCCGTGATGCCGGACCATGACAGCGACTCCCTCCTGAACAGACAGACCAAGCGAAGACGTGTGGACATTGGTGTTAAGAGAACCGTGGGCAGCACAGCCTCCTCCACAGCAACAACAACCACCGATAACATTGCCCGCGCCAAAGCAGCCATTTTCAGTGCCATGAACTCTCTGAGCTCCCACTCTCACCACGGATCAGACACCGACTCCATGGAGTGCTCTGTAGTGCAGCCACATGGTGGGCCTGGCGTTGTATCAGCTAGCGACAGTGAGTCCAAGTCCAATGTACTCCGAAAGCTACTGAAGCGAGCCAACTCATACGAGGACACCATGATGCCCTTCCCTGGCACCACCATTATCTCCCAGCTTCTCAAGAATAACATGGCTAAAAATGGAGGAGGACCTGAAAGGGGAGAAAGAGGGGACAGAGGTGAGAGAGGGGATGTCGGCTTCCCTGGCTCAGGGCTCTCCAATGCAAGTTCAGATGCTCCCCAGGAGGACGCCTGCAGTAACTCCTCCCAAGACAGCACCCCTCAGGAATGCTTGTCACCATTTGGCCGTCCTCCTGGCCTGGGCACCTTTGACATCGAACGTCTCAATGATGAACACCTGCGTGCCAAGCGAGCCCGTGTAGAGAACATTATTCGTGGTATGAGCCACTCACCCAGTGTGGTGGTACCTGCTTCCCGCCATGAGCGTGACCATGAGATGGATGGGGAACGGGAAATGGAGCTGGACTGTCCACCTCCTCAGTCTCAGCAGCAGGCCCCCAGCAGCCCACGGGGAGGTGAAGTGTGCAGCAGTAGCAGCCGAGAGAACAAGCGTAAGCAGCGTCTGCCTCAGCAGCAACAGCAGAGCTTCACCCAGCTGGTGTGCCAGAGGAAGGAACAGAAACAGGAGGAGCGACGGCAACTGAAGCTGCAACTGGAGGATATGCAGAAGCAGCTACGCCAGCTGCAGGAGAAGTTCTTTCAGATTTATGACTCAACCGACGACTCGGAACACAATGACCTCCACAATGACCTCCATAATGACATAGGAAACATGTCCGAGGACAGCCCAGCCAGGTCCGACACCGGTGGTGATGACCGGGGTGGAGATGACTTGCGCTCTGACAATGAGATGTCTGACCTGGACCCGGGCCATTTCCTAGACAGGGCACGGGCATTGCTTCAGGAGCAGGCTCTGCTGGCAGACGGAGAGAAGCCAAGAAGAGAGGGGCTCGGCCGGAGCAAAGGACAGGGAGGTCCAGGCTCCTCCATGCATGCTGAAGGTAAACAGCTGGCAGAAACACTGAAGCAGGAACTCAATTCAGCCATGACCCAGGTGGTGGACACAGTGGTTAAGGTGTTTGCCAAGCCTCCACGCCCCACACCCCAGCAAGCCTTCCCCCCACTTTCCATACCTCCTGAAAGGTTTCCCACCGCTGTCAATGGAGACAACCCCAACTTCCACACCGCCAACCAGAGGCTGCAGTGCTTCGGTGATGTCATCATTCCCAATCCACTAGACTCCTTTGCTGGCATGCCCGGGATGCCAGGTGCCGCCAATGACCAAACCGAGGCGCTGCCCTTAGTCGTGAGAAAGACCCCCAGTGAGCACCACCACCAGTCCTCAGCTGTGGGTGCCCATGGTGGTCACCATCATCCCTCCCTTCATCCCTCCTCGCTCTCTGCCTCTATGGGTTTCAGCCCCCCATCCTTCAGACACCCCTTTCCCCTGCCTCTCATGGGTTACCCTTTCCAGAGTCCCCTGGGTGGACCCACAGGTGGCTACCCAGGCAAGGAGCGTTCCTCACCAGACTCCATGGACCTGTCCCGGGAGACCACCAGCCTGAGGACCAAGATGGCATCAGGTCACCACCTGGGGCACCACCATCGCTCTTGTTCACCAGCACACCCTGGCAGCACGGCCGAGGGACTCTCCCTGTCCCTCATCAAGTCCGAGTGCAGCGATCTCCAGGACATGGCTGACATCTCACCCTACTCAGGCAGCAATGTATCCTTTAAAAAAAGTTTGGGTGGTGAGTGTGTGTGTTTGTGTGTGTGTGTAAATGTGTGTTTTAAGGGGGCTGAAGGGCAGTAATAAGTTAACATTTATGACTGTCACCCTGATATTTTAACCCTATGTGGTGTTGTTCAGACTAGTTCATGCCTGTATATGCCAGGAAAAATCTGATTTCAGATGGTAACTCCTTGTATGGCCAGGTGTGAATCTGGACCTCAAAGAGTTAAAAATCAAATCTTTGTGAGACTAGCCTAAGAAACTGAGAGATTGTTGATGAATCACTTTTCCTCCCACTGCTGTTCTCTTCTCCATTGTACTGCATTGTTGTATTTATTTTTGTACTCATACCTCTTCCTTCTCACAGCCTTTCTTCCATCTTCAATCCTAAGTGCTTTAAAAGCTCTCTTGTCACATATCACTTACTCACGAAGATTAGGTCCCCACGACATTTACTGCCCCAATTCCTTTTTATAAAAAATGGCCTGAAAGAGCAAAGAGGGAGATAGCATCCTGAAACTTGGCACACAATAGTGTTATATAGCCTCCCTTATAGTTTAACCCCAGCGTGCCCCAATCATGCCCTGCGGATAAAGAGGCTATCCCCTATGGGAGGCTCAAATTGAATCCCCTGGGGACTCGGGACTAATAGCTTAAACTGATACATTCAGTCCCTTCTCTGTTTCCCCCATACTTCCTTAGTCCCCCAAGTATTCAACACCCCTTAACCCTTATGAAAGTTTGATTCGTGTCACACTGGTTGTCCTTAGAAAGCTTTGTCTACAAGTCATTAACATTCATTACATGCTAAAGAAATTAACCCTACAGCTTTTTACCTGCTGTATATTAGTAAAGAGAATACGTTTAACACTTAGGATGCCTTGTTTTTGCTATTGTGCGTACCTGAGTGCAGAGCCTTTTTTGTGTGCGTCTGCATGTCACAAAAGGTTCGCCTGAGGACTCAGTAAAGATGTATATTTATGATTGCTTGTATTTTCTCTTGTGTTCCTCTTATCATCCATCGCTGTTGTAAAAAGCCCACAATCATTGTCGTTTCTTTTCTCTTTTTTTCATTTCATAAAGATCTGTCAACAGCCCGGGGGGCCCTTCGGCTGTTGCTTGGCAGCCAAATACTTCTTTTTTTGTTTTCCCTCCCTGCAAACCCCCCTCCTCCCTGTCTTTTCTTTGAAGCGGACGTTAACAGGTGTTTGCAGCGAGCTGTTTATCTTTCATTACCTCGCCTTGTCTTGTCTTCTGACCCAAGGGTGAACGCTTTCCAGAGATCCATAATCCTTTGCTTCTACAGGCTCCCGATGGAGGGATGAAAAGAGAAAAGGGAGAGAGACATACAGAGACTGAGAGAAAGTAGAAAACAATCAAACAATAACCACATATGCCAGATGCTGTTGCTTTCATTGTAGCATTTATAAATTCAGGGCATTAACAGATGTACTCCCATAAATGGAAAGAATAGGCTGAACAACATTTCCACATGTGTTGTTGTTGGAGGGGGGTTTATTTTCATTTTTTATTCTTGATTCCCAGAGTTTATTCCACATGTTTAGGAACAAAGTTTGGCATTTGCAAGATATAGTTTTGTACATTATTATCATAATTTGTGTGACATTTATGTATCTGTTCTTTCCATTTGTACTCTTCGTGGGTTTATAGCGGGTTCCATTGATGTAGAATTTCTGATATTTGTGTAGATTTCTTTTTTTCTGAGCCTTAGAAGTCAGAGACAGCTTGTCAGACATTTTGCGAGGTGTGTTCAAGTTCACCAGCTCTCGGCACCGTTTTGGAGCAGATGGCTGCTATCAATTTCCTCATTTGTTCTCAGTCCGACTCCAAATATTCTTGTCCTTACACCTGGAATTAGGAAGTGGAGCAGCTATTTTCCTCTCATGACTTTGGGCTTTGGGGAAGTGTTGTGAGAATGATGATGTCTTGTCAGATGTGGCAGGAGAACAGTGGGCCAGCTGGTATGAGTGCACCATCATGACAAAATAATAGCCTTGCACGCCACCCCTAAGTCCAATCACAATTACATTTGCAAGCTGTGAGTGAATTGGAGATGAAAATGTCTCATCAGGAGATATGAAGCTTCTTAATTGTCAACTGAAGGGAGGTGATATTGTGTTTATGGCTGCAGTGGTAAAACCTCCACGTCTTTGTTTTAAAATAATTTTTAATTTCAATGATAAGGGGAAAGCGATGCTAATCCTAATTGAAAAAGCAAAAACAAATTAATCTAAGTGTAAGTGCAGAGCTTTCACAGCAAACAAATCCCACCTTGCCCTACTGAAAAAAGAGCTCTCTATTTCTCTGTCTCGCCCTCTCTCTGTCTGAGGATCCATTGTATCCCCTCCACTTGGAGCAGATGGTGTGGTGTGGAGAGTGAAGTGCTGCTCTTTTGGCCAGGCCTGACAGAGTAACACCAGTCTGCCAGGGTTTCCCCCACAAGACCCTTGCCGCGTATACAACAAACTCTCCCTCTCTCACTGAATCAGACAAAGTAGACAGGGTCTTTAAGGAGCCAGCCCAGCATGGTTCAGCATTTGCTGGCTTTGCTGTGTAACCCTGAGGCCAAGGGCAATCCAATCTAGCAGCTGATGCCTTCTTCCCACTCTATAGTTACAGCTACATCTGGACACTTGACTGATTTTAACGATCATAGCCACCCTAGTAGATCATAAATAATGTCAAGCAATGTATTTTGTCCACTCAAGTGTAAATAGTCCTCATGAAAACTTAGGGCTGTATCTTTTGTGTCATTTAAAGCCCTGTCTTGCTTCAGCTTGATGAAAACCCTTGTTGAAACAGCCTGAGGTTTTAACATGCAGCCCGCCCCCCCATCCCCGTTCCCTTTTCAATGTCTTATCCTCCAGATTGATATTATCAGATGCATTAAACGGCTGTTAATTCACCATGGAAATGGCTTGGGCCGTTCGGTGGCGCAGATGTGTTTCAGTCCCCTCATCACTGGCTGAGTCCAAAGCCTCAGGGCCCCTCTTCTCCTTCTCCTCCTCCTTCTTTTGCTCCTCCAAGGGTTTGGCAGCGGCAGAGAGGCTGGGGGGTAGGGGTGGAGCAGAGGGAGGAGGAGGGGGATGTAATTGAAGGTTGGAACCATGCTATCCCTCAAGGTGCCCCCACCAGCCCATCTCCATCCCCTATGCCGTTCAATCCAGGCGATCCATTAGGAAGACAAGGCCTCTGATATGTATTTGAATATGGCCTATGTAAGCGTGAGAAGGTTTTTCTGTGTCGCTTGGTCCGTTGTTTGGGACTATCTCCTAGACCTTGTTTTGTCACTGATATGAAGCCAACATCAGACAGTCATATTCAGTCTTGGCATGTGTTGTCGCCAAGCCATTAGGCCTTCTTGCCCGTCACTGGCATTAACTGCTGTCTTTGTCTGTGATATGCAAATGTCTTCTTTTTTGTTCTTCCTTTTTTTGGGTGGAGGTTAGCATAGGGTGTAGGCAAAGGCGTTTGCTTACTTTGACTGTGAAATGAGCCTCCTTATGTAAAAGCATCGGCTGTAGTGCTGGCCAGCGTTTTATTTACCGTGACTCTCTCACACCTGATACGGACGATGCTAATTGCAAGCAAATGGTTTTGCTTTGGTGCATTTTGGTGTCTTCAGGCTCCCCCCCCCTCAAGCAACCTTGCATTCATGCCTGAGAGGAAATTTGGTTTCCCATAATCCAAGTGATCAATTCTTGCCAAACTTACTGCCAATTATTGGTGGGTACATATTGTATTTGTGATAATATCTGTTGCTACATTTGCTTGATTTATCATAAGTTGTTTCCTTCCAAACAAATGTTAATATCCTTAATGGTAGCTATTTTCAGATCCAGGAGGGTCTATCCCCGAACCATCTGAAGAAGGCTAAGCTCATGTTTTTCTACACCCGCTATCCGAGCTCTAATATGCTAAAGATGTTCTTCTCTGATGTCAAGGTGAGACAACATGTTCACTTCTTTTACTTCACAATATCTGCCAAAAATTTTGCCAAATATCCTCCATTATTTTCCTTTTTTATTTTGGCACACATTTCTGTGACTGTCTCTGCTTTGCTATTTTTAAAGTAATTTGTTCTACCATAATCTTCTTTACATGGTGACTGCTTTTGCTCTGCGTATGGATAAATAGGACTCTTCTACCTGTTTTTTTTCTTTTCTTTTTTCCACATTTCGTCCTTGTGCTTTTGCCAACGCACCTGTTTTAAAAGGGGAAGTTTGATTTATTAATTGTGATGTGCCAGCTTCAGTTACCATGAACAGTGTATGCTTGTCTGTCTTGAAATGAGGCCCTTTCCCTCACTAAGTTATGGTTTTATGCAAAAGATGAAAGAAGAGGAAGTTGAATGGGTTTACATGAGGGAGCTGGAGAGCCTATGAGTATTCTAAAGATAAAGAGCGGGATGAGTAATGGAGGGGTGGAGAGGGCAGAGAGGAGGATGGAGCCTAGAGACAGAGGAGTGGTTATCTGAGCAGGTGTAGGGAGGATGGTTTTATAGAGGGAGGGGAGAGGGGAAAGAGTCGGTTTAGGGGAACATGGCAAGGATGAGCGTTATCTCCACTGGGAGTTTAATGAAGTAAATTTGGAAAACAAAGCACAATATGTAAGCTGCACAAAAAAACAAGAACAACAACACAATGGCCGTTGTGGTGTGCACGACCGAGTTTATTGGTGTTGTTGTTGTTTTGCGTGTGTGCCCCTCTCGGACCATACGGAGGGGTAAACACTGTGACAGATCCAGGCCATCTTATTCAAATCAGAAGATAAAGGTTCCCTTTTCTCCCAGCTGCCCCCTCTTGGATGCCATCGCCACCAACTCACGGGTCACATGACGTTCTCTTAGCACATGATTGGTTAGGATGAAAAGGGAGCACATGTTGGCAAAGCGAGGAGGCACCTGTAAATTGTGTTTCATTAGAAAAGTCCTCTGATATTACAGCATCCTACTGATTTTACATTGTTTTGTTTTTATTTTTTGCTGTTGAACAATTACAGCAATAATTACTACTAAAGGTTTGAACCACTTTGTGTCACTGACTAATCATTCCTAAGGAGGTGGGCTCATCATGAATGGCCTCATCGGATACTTAAACAAGGTCAAGATAGTTAAGGGGATTATGAGTCACATTGGTTTGTTTTTGTTTTCAGTAGAGGACAATAGACTCAAGCTGTAAGTTTGTAGACATGTATGGGAATGAGACTGACTATCTAATTATATTCAGCCAGCGCGGCCTCTTAGAGAGTGGCTGTCCTCAGACAAAAGTCTTGAAGGCTAATCAGGTCTTGACTAATCAGGTCTTGACTGTCAAGAACCTAATGAATGTGGGAAGTGGGTTGCCCTAACAAATGTGGGACGCCGTAGCTGTTGTTCCCCTCAATTAAGCTCCTTTTAAGACGATTGTGACAATTTTTGACTTTTGGTGTTTTTGAAATGTTTTGACAGATGTATCATAATACCATTGTTGGGGCTGCTAATGACTGCCTATATTATCATCCCAGGCGCTTTAAGACATCTCATTATAATGGCAGATATTGTGTTGATGCATGGTGAATAATTATAACAGCTTAATGAACAGATTAGATAAAGATACTCAGTCTATTGATAAAGTCAGCTAAAGTTCTTGTCAACAGATTTAGTGTTGATGTACTGTATGTTAATTATAGGCAGTTTGGTCATTTATATACTGTAGATATATATTTTCCTCTCATTTCAAGCAAACAGCCTGACACACATCCCCTGCTTTCTTTGTCTATCACTCTGTCGCTCTTTTAGCTACGAGCCTCAGTATTTGGGCCAGTCATGTGCTGTAGAGTAACGGAGGTCAGGAGGGTTTTCCCTTTTCTATATGTCATTCCTTCTCTTTTCTTTTTTTCGCTGATGGTGTGGCATGGTATGTGTGCCTCGGCGGGGCCGGGGAGAAAGAAAAGCCAGCCGCTGGATTTGAGTCGCCGCAGTAACAAAAGCCCGCTTTCCAGGGCCGCTTTTTGTGTGCAGTCAGCCAATAGGCAGCCGGAGATTATCTCCCACAATTCACCCCTGCGAAAACAGGAAACGTTGGAAAGCCCTGATGACTGTGAAGGGGCTTACGAGAGAGGGAGGGAGAAAGAGAGAGAGAGAGAGAGGGAGGCCCGTGCAGGCTTCTCTGTCTTTCTGCTCTCCTCTCCGGTTGTTCTGGATGTAGCTTAGCACTCTGAGGTCATCTGTGTGCTTTCTGCTCCATTGTTGACCACTATGTCAGGGAAAGTGTTGGCCAGAGACACACTTTGGCTTTGCATTTAAATGCTTTTCAGTTAAACATTTTTTATCCTAACAAACCAAAAGACAAAACTGTAAAACCAATTTATTCATCATATTAATATATTAGCTTATGTGTGCAGTCAAAGCTACTGAATATTTTGGCAAGCGACTAATATAGTTAAGACCAAGAATACTTGAGTGTTTTCCTATTCTGGACTTAAGTATGCGTCTGTGCATGAGCAGAACATGTGTGAGTGTGTGTGTGTGTGTGTGTGTGTCACTTTCTATCTTGTGCTGTTAGCACTAAGCGCTGACCTTTCACAGGCTCTTGAGTGTGAGTGTGAGAAACACGCTCTCGCTGTCTCTCTCTCATCTGCCTCTCAGCCAGGCACACACACACACACACACACACACACACACCCAAACACACACACACACACACACACACATCCGTATACACATTTACATGCTCAAACGCAGTGTGTCGACCGAGCGAGCACACACACACACACACGCTCTCACACACACATTTTCCTCGCTGCATCTCATGTCTGTGCTGGCTGACCCCTGCCAACTCTGATTAAGGAGCTGCAGTGATGTGCTCCTTTGAACCGATTCCCTCCTTTTACACTGAACACTCTTGTCCTTAGCCGCTATCAGGGGGTCTGTATCCCCCACCAGCAACTTAATGAACCAAGACTGCTGGAAGCTGCGGGGGGACTTGCCAAAATTGAGTCCCTGAGTGCGTAGAGTGAAATTGATGCGGATATAATGGAATTAGTACATGTATGCGTACGTACAGTAAATATTGAATCTTTTGTGTGCTCTGTGCTGTGATTGAGCCACACTTCAGTTCAGTTGCACAGACCCTAATACATCTTCTCCCGAGCTGACGGTTTAATAAAGTAATCCTTGTCCAAAGTGACAAATCTATCCGTCACTCGGCTGCAGTGACACCAAAGGTCTCCGGCATGAGCAATGGTAACTCTTTCGCCGACTTTAATCTCAGTATGTTGCGCTCAACCTGGCACGCGTGCAGATGCGTGTGCGCACACACGCTCAGATAGATGGGCAGCAATTCACTAATGTCTCAGATTCACACCCTGTAAGACTTGTTCATGGGAGCAAAGGTTTATACCGTCGTAACTGGAGAGGCATAACTTGAGTGAAATGGTGTTTTTGTGCTCTGTCACACTCCGACTGTCTGCTACATTGTGTGTGTTTAAGAATAGCCCCGTGCAGCCGATGTATTTGTAAGTGTCAGTAGTTTGTTTGTTTGACGCTCCGATGTCACGACCCCAGCTTGCTGACTGCTCACGTTCCGACCCTCTGCCCCCACCCACAGCAAAACGCCATTGTCCGACGGCGCTGACCTGCACCCGTCCTCCTCTCCTCCCTCCCCCCCCCCTCCCTCATTTCCCCGTTTATGCTCACCCTGCACTTTAGGACAGCCACCATGCTACCCCTCCTCTCCCCCTGCACACACACCCTCCCAAACCCCTGCCAAACAATGTCAAGCGGACTTATTCTTTTGCACTCCGCCATTATGTCATCTGCTGATCATTCCAGAAAGGCACGGCCTTCTCCCTTAGCCCCGTCCCACCTTGGTCCAACTATCTGCCCTCCTCTGATTCGTCAACTTTTCTGCCTGTCTTTCCGCTTCTGTTGCCTTGCCCTCCCCATCTTCTCGTGCTTGCTTGCGTGTGGTGTGTGTTTGACCATCCCAGATCGTGAAGAGTGTGTGTGCATGTTTGTGTGTGTCTGTGTTTTGTCAAACAATAGCCAGAGCCTAATCTCCATGTCAAAACCGCTCTGCCTCCCCAGCGAGCAGTCCGCTCAGCGTTTAGTAGCGTTTTGTCCCCCCATTCTTCCAGCACCACAAAAAGAGCAGAGGGGAGGGAGGAGTGAAGGCCTATGTGTGTGTGTGTGTCTTTGTGTGTGTGTGTGTGTGGACGAAGGGTGTGGATGATGGTTGGGGGATACCAAGCTTTCAGAGGCCAGAATTTTGAAAGCAAGTGAGATGTAATTTAGAGGGAGTCAACAAGGAAAGAAGTAGAAGTGTTCAATCTGAGTGTGAAGTTTTTGGTCCAGAACATTTTAGGGTAACTTGACTAGGCGGCTATCCTGAGCCCCTGAGGTCCTTATCTAGCATTTGGATGTTTAGACAGTGTGTTTTCACTGCTGAGACCAGGCGGAAAAAGAGCCGGGACCAGCTGAGGCTCTTAATAGGTTTACTTCGCCCTATTGAATCCAGTCGAGCGGCACAGATCAGATAGCCACAGCCTTCTCCACAGAGCTTATCATCTCTCTCTCTTTCTCTCTCTCTCTCTTATTTTTTTGCTCTTTTTCTTCTCCTTTCTTCCTGCCTGGGAGGTGCGGAGAGGGGAGGAGAATCAGGGTGTAATTGGTGAACGGGGTTAAGTACATGTTTGAGCCCCCTGCGGGCCAGGGCGCTTCAGATGATGACTTAATCGTTTTTCTGGTCAATTATGTGTTTGCGGTCTCACCCCCCACCTCCCCTCCACCTCTCCCTCCACTCTCAGGGTTATGATAGGGGGGAGGTCTGCTCCCAGTGGGGAAGATGAACCACACACACCCTCACTCTCACACACACACACACACACGCTCTCCCCCTCCTTGCTTGCTGTCTTACTTAATGTCTCTATTATCTTCCCTCAGTCCACGACCTGTGTTCTCTCTTGCTCTTGTCTTTTATCTTTCTCCCTCAGTTTCTTTGCACTCTTTCAAGTTATTGCCTCATTTCTCGACTCCCTGATGTGAAATGACATGATGTCAACCTCTTGTCTTCCCCTTATACTCACATTTATGGCTTAATAAGGTTTAGACATGCTAGTCTTCCTCTCCTCTTCTGCTTGCATGAAAATGTTTTTTGGGTTTTTTTTTGGTAACTGTTTCTTTTTTTTTTGTAGTTACATTTCCACTCAAAATGTCTTTGGCTCTCACTCTAAATAGCGCTAACTCCTCCTCATCTCTTATTCCAGTTTAACCGCTGCATAACCTCCCAGCTGATCAAATGGTTCAGCAACTTCAGGGAGTTCTACTACATCCAGATGGAGAAGTTTGCCCGCCAGTCCATCAACGACGGCACCACCGGAGTCGAGGAGCTGAGCGTCAGCCGCGACTGCGAGCTCTTCCGAGCCCTCAACATGCACTACAACAAGGCCAACGACTTTGAGGTAAACACCGGCACAATTCAGCAATTGAACAAATCATAAAAGCAGTCCATATCAAAAAACGTTGAATTTCACCTGATACCTTGTGATGCACACGGGTAGTGTGACACCGTCTCACTGTGTCCTCTCTGACACCTCCTCACTGTGACTGTTCTCAGTGCTGAGTCTCTTATACATCCTGCTACACGAAGTGCACCGCACTATGATGTATATGGTGGAATTAGATTTTTCTAAAGGCCATTAAAATGTCAGGAACTTGCATGGAATGAGGAAGAAACCTTAGTGATACCTTGTTCTTTTTGCCTCTTCCTCACTGTCAATTTCCCCTTGGTGGTTCTTAGTCTGTGTGTGTGTGTTTGGGGGGGGGAGGGTTTGAGAAAGTTAAACCACATTTTACTTCCCCGTCCTTATTTTCCTCTTGTCTGTAGTGAGATGTTTATGTGTGTGTGTGTGTGTGTGTTCTTGTGTGGGACTGTCTTCCTGTATATTGTAATCATAAATTCTCGGCAGGCAACTTCACCTTTAATATGTTTCATTTTTCACACTTCTCCTTTTACCACCTTCACGTGTGTTGTCAGCTGTGTGTGTGTGTGTGTGTGTGTGTGTGTGTGTGTTTGTGAAACATTTCAGGATCACCAGCACTCTCTCAATGTCAGCTGACAATAGACCTTTAAAAGGCTTGTGTTAAGAAGGACCTAGAGTGATCTGGGTTTGTGTGTGTGTGTGTATTTGTTAGAGAGATCGAGTCTATGTGAGAGTGTGCATGTGTGTGAGTGTTTTGTTGTTGCTGCATTTCCCAGTGTCCTGTTCACCTCGAAGGGTACAGCCGTCCCTTGGACCGGCCTGGCATGCTGGCAAAGCACTTCTCCAGTGTGTGTGTGTGTGTGTGTGTGTGTGTGTGTGTGTGTGTGTGTGTGTGTCACTTTGAGGGGGAAAAAATCTCACTGTTATCAAGGTTAAGCGTCCTACTGTTTTAGTGAGAGGAAGGGGAGAGAAAGAGGGGGAGAGGGGGAAGAGGGAGATGGATAGATAGGGGATAGAGGGTGAGAGCTCAGAGACAAAGGAGAAAACGATGAAGGGAGGAGGGAAAAAAGGGAATCGAGGGGGAATGGAAAGGGGAGAAAGAAGGGTAGAAGGAGAGAGGGGGGAAAAGAGAGATGACGTGTAGGAGAGAAGTGCCCTTGTGAGCAGTGGGAGTTTTGCAGCGCTCACATTTAAAGTGCTTCACTCTCTTTCTCTCGGTTTCCGTCTGTCTCGCTCTCTGTCCGTTATTTGTCCACTGGGGCTCTTCTCTGTGCACCCAAACACACTCACACACACACATGCACACGCACACACACACACACTTCTCCACATCCATCTTCAACCCTCTTAAGGGACGCTTTGAAAGACTCTGGAAGGCAGAAGCACTTGTATATGAGGTCTCAATAAGCCCAAAGTCCATCAGAGCAAAGCACAAAGAAAAATGACATGATTCCTTCTGTTCAGCGGCTCGTGACTGGTGCAGGAATTATTTCTTTGATTCACGAATAGAGTGACCCTTCACCTACAACCCTGTGCTGACATTTTACATTTAGCAACTAATTTAGAGTGACCTTAAACGGTTGTAGAAAAGTTTCGCTTTCACACCACCAACAGTTAAAACGTACCACAGTATGGAGGGTATTTTTTAAAAGGATAATAACAGCGGGTGTTTCTTTTTTTTGGTTTGTTTGTTCCAATCATTTAGGTTTCCTTTTTCCTGATCCTGGAATCAGAGCTTGTTCTACGTTTTCATATCAAATTATGCTCTGCTTATGGTAAATCACCTGACACCCACAACAGGAAGTGGAAGTGCCTTTTGGGGAATCATCTCCTAAAAACACACAGCTTCACAAACTCGTCGTTAGTTGAAATAGCAGCTGAATTCATAGAAGGTTTAACTTTTTATGTACCTTAATAATAAGTAAATGTTTTAACTGTATGAGGCTTTACTTGGAGCACACTTGAGCCAAATCATAACTGTAGGCAGACACAACTCAGTAGGATATATATATAACTCTAAATGACTGTATTCTGTATTCTGAAACAAAACAAAAAGAGATTGTTAGACAGGTTTGTGTGACTCCTTTAACCACAGACAGGCCAACCTCTGACCTCGCAGGGAAGAAACTCCCAAAAAAAAAAAAAAGTTTGCACGTAGCACTCAAACATATATCCCGTAACTGCCCAAACTGACCTCAACAGCTCATCTTTTCCTCTTGCATTTTTCTGAAGCATAAATTTCCCATCACACCTCAGACAAGACTATCACTCTTCTCCTGGCACCAGGAAGCTACTGTTGAAACAGGCTTAAGGGGAACAGCCTATTTGCATACATAAATGTGGAAATTTGCAAGAAGACAGGCAGAGAGGAAAAGAGTGAGAGAGGGCAGGTGAATAAGTCTTCTGTTGGCCGAGGAGCTGCTGTGGGGGAACGAGGGTGGAGGTAGGGAGGGAAGGTGTTTTGCATATTAAGGTTTTTTTGCTGGGCAGGTGTCTGAGAGATACAGGAGCTGATTAGAGTTTAGCACAAGGAAAATTTGCCCAGCCATGCAAATTCTAACCCCCCTGACAAACCAACCGCCTTGGTGAGCACGAAGACTCTGCGTGTAAGTGTTTGTGTGTGGCTTTTGGTGTGTGTGTGTGTGTGGGTGTTATTTGTGTGTGTGTGTGTGTGTGTGTGGCCGTGTGTGTTTGTGAGTGCGGGTGCGTGGGTTGTGTGTTTTTTTGCTGTTTGATGTTTGTGTGGGACTTGTGTGTTTGTGTGTATTATATATGTGCATGGACACATTTGTTATGTTTTTCCATCTTATATGTGTGTGTGTGCGTGTGTGTGTGTGTGTGTGTGTGAGTCATAGAGGTAATGTGGAGATGGAAATGTACTGGATGTGTATCAGGATGCCCCCAAGGCCCTTTTCTGTGGATCTCTCCCCTTTCTCCTCCACCTCCTCCTCCTCCTCCTCCTCCTCCTCCTCTTCCTCCCCTACCTGCCTGCACCACCACTTGAAACAGGAGCCTACGCAGATTCAGCAAGCACACACACACACTGAGTTTTCCCTTTGCCAGATTCTGCATCATCAAAGTTCCATCCACCTTGGTGGCGTCTTTGGAATGAATATGTCCTCTGTTTCAGTAATCGCACACACACACGTAGACACACACACACACACACGTAGACACACACACACACACACGTCTGTGGCCTTTCTTGTTTGATGCTAATCTGCTCTGTCACTGTGCTGGCCTAATACGCTCCCCATCTCCCTCCCAGCTCCTCTTTTGTCGCGATTGTTTCCCCCTTTTCCTTTCATATCCCTCCTCCCTCACTCCCTCTCGTCGTTCTCTCTTCCTTCTGTTGCCTCTCTCCTTTCATTCTTTCATCCTCCTCTTTTGCATGTCTTCCGTTATCCCCCCCCCTCCCTCCCCCTACCTCTCCTCCTCCTCCTCTTCTCCCTCGCTTTTTCCCCCCATTAGGAAGTTTTAATGGCATAATTGTCACATTCCTTCTGGCACAATGAACACCAGCGGTAATTAAAGAGCTTGCCGTTAATTACCTAGACCCCGGCTCTACTTTCCTCTTTTCTCAGCCCCCCTCCTGATCCCCTCTCTTTTTCTCTTTCTTCTCCGCTTCTCATTCGCTCCGTCCATCACCATCAAAGTCTTCCGAAACACACCCGGCCTCCCAAAGCCTTGACTTTGAGCAGGCAGCGCTTTCATGTGAGGACTCAAGTGAAAACTCTCGCTTAGTGTCCTTTTCTTTTTTTACTCCGCAGCCCCCTCTGTCTGTCTTTGAACCCCCAATGACAACACACATCATCTTTCATAAGACAGGAATGTGTGTGACCTGGTAATGGGTTAGAGGGAGAGGGAGAGGGAGAGAGAGAGAGAGAGAGAGAGGTGGGGTCTGATAAAGAGGCAGTTTTATGATGGCTCTGGGAAACTCTCAGATTTCCATAAGACAGACTAGGCCAAGTTTCCTCTGTCAGTGACCACTCCTCCCACAGAGGACACACACACACACACGCACACACTCATCTGTACACACAACTCTGCGTTTTAAAAGAGGAAGCCCCTATGATCTCTATGTGAGAGGGAGGTACCGGCGAAAGCAGTGAGAAGCCTTCGTCCACACACACACACACACACATGCACACACACACGCACATGCAGGTATCGTGTGTCCTCCCTTATCAGCTGCTCTTTCTCCTATTGGAAAAATGTCTCACTTCTTTTGTCCCTCTTCCTCTTTTGTCTGTCCATCCATCTGTCATCATTGTATTTGAATTGATAACGCCCTTCCATGGATACACAATTATCAGCTGTGTTTTTATTTTGTTCTTCAGCAAAACAATGACAGAAAACTTTTGTGAAGTTTGACTTTTCCACTCCGAGTTTCCTTACTTGGTTCTCCCCCTCCCTCTCCTCTGCCTTTTCCCTCTATTATCTCTCTTCCTCCCTCTTTTTTTACTGCTTTTCCTGCCACTGTCTCTCCATCTCCCTCTTTCTCAGCTCTCTCTCTCTCTGTCTGTGTCTCTCCTACTCTCCATCCATTACAAGAGCCACAGAGAGCTGAGAGCAGATGCTGTCTGTCCAACTGCCTTGCCCCATAGCATTGTGTGCTTCACCTCTCCTTCCCCCCTCTCTCCCTCGTTCCTCCTCTTCACTTCCCTCTCGGGGCTCCATTTGTTCTCCACCCAGAAAGGCTAATGTCTGTTTTCTCCTCCTCCTCCTGCTTTTCCCTTCCCTGTCTTACTCTCCTTCATTCCTCTTCTGGTTTTTGGGTTTCTCACCACATAGGGCATGGTGTGTTTGTGTGTGTGTGTGTGGGGGGGGGGGGGGGGGGGGGTTGAGGGAGGAGGTGTGTGTCTTTGACCGGGGTTCGACCTCTGGGAATTTGAGGTGAAAAGGTCACAGCCGTTGCACTGGATGCAAAGGGAAAGATAGAAATACAGATGCAGACGTAAACATGCATAAACTTCCACAAGTATATACACGCACACAGGTGTGCGGCTCTCAGCGAAAGGCTCTAGGGTTCTCTTTGAAAAGCGATTGAAGACAAAAAAGAGGTAGAAGACAGAGAGAGAGAGAGAGATGAAAAGCACGCAGTATAGATTTAGGTTCAGAGCTGCCAAAAATACTACCAGTACAATTTGCCAGTGGGTTTATGTCAACAACACACACGCACACACACCTCCCTTTACCCGCATCCCCCCCCCCCTCGTACCTACAGTATCTCCCATCATTCCCCTGGTCTCTCTCGCCCATTGAGAAAAGGTCTCAGAGCACCAAACTCCCCTACATTTATCATGCATGCATATTACAGCTGTACAGCACGCTGTCATATACAGCAACAAATAATAAGTACAAGTACTTGCTGTCTTTATATACACACATGCACATGCAAGCACTTGTTTATGAGATGACATTCACTATGAAGGCAGTAATAATGACCTGAGGAGAGGAAGCCTCATATCTATCGTTTTAAATGTAAACTGCACCTCAGACTTGATAGATGATCATAAATATAGATTGGGGCACAGAGTACAATAAGAAAATACGATACACTCGTACTCTTCGGTTTTTCAAACATGTCACAATACTGTAGTCATGAGTATATTAGAATTAATAACTAAGGGATGCTGATTGGCTTAAAGGGTCAGTTAACACAAATAACAAAAACAGATTTTACTTCTACAGGTTTTGAGATATTCATGTCGTTCACAATATCTGACTTTGCTCTAATACAATAGAGGTGATTTGGTGCCCAAAACATGTTTGTTGAGAAACTGTGTCCTTGTTTCTCTGGATAATTAACTGAACAAGCAAACAGTGAAACTTTGAACAGTTCATCATTGGAACAACTTTCTACTGAATAAATAGTCCCTATGAAAACTGTAGACTGATTTTTTGTTGATTATCTGGTGAAAATCTTGGGCAATAAAACCAAAACTATCTGCGAGGCAAGATATCACTAGCAGTAAGAGAGAAGATTGATTTTTTTGGGTGACCCTTTAAAGAGAGACTGATAACAACACAAGTGAGTTCGCTATCATTAAAAAAGATACTTCTCAACAAATCTTCAGATATTACCCTGGACCTTCACTCCGCCATGAGCGTCATTTGCAAGTTGTCTTATGGCTTTTTGATTCTCTTATTGAGAAGAGTTTGGGAAAGAATAGAAAGCAGGATCATCTGCTTCTCAGTGAATAGCCAGGGGCTATTGAGGGCCCCCGCTTGACGTAGCCTGACAGGTCTTTTCTTCACCATGTGGTGTGTGTGTGTGTGCATGTGTGTGTGTGTATGTGAGAATAAGCCACTTTATTCTGCGCACTGATTAAATGACCAGAGCTGTGTGTAGAGCCTGAGGGCACCAGGGGTAGCAAGGAATCACTTAAACATAAAGAACTACATGATCCCCTTTTTCCTTTTCTCACCTGCTCACACACACACACACACACACACACACACACACACACACACACACACACACAAATATATCCTCTCACTGCGCTCGTCCAACACTTGATTCTCCCTCCTCCCTGCTTTTCCATCAGTACTCCCCCCTCCTCCTCCTCCTCCTCCTCCTTCCTTCTCCCCTCTCCTCCCTCCTTCTTCCCCTCCTCCTTCTGTCCCTGGTCACCTTGTGAGGGGCAGCCTGCTCTGTGGCACAGCTGCTGATTATGTCATTATTTCTGGACCATTTTGGTCTCCCTCCGCATGTGTGTGTGTGTGTGTGTGTGTGTGTGTGTGAGACTAATGAAGCATGGCAAAGGGACTCATGCCAAAATGACCAGGGCGTGCTTCAGAGCTGCAGATGTGTCAGAGCACACACACACACACACACACACACACACACACACACACACACGCTTCCCCTTTTCCCTTTTGATGCCAAACTCTCCCTCCTTCAATCCAATCTGCAGTTTATTATTTTTCTTTCTTCTCTTGCCATCTTGTTTTCTCACTTGCCCTTCCTTCCTATCTCCTTCTATCCATCCATCCTCCCTCCTTCGCCGCAGCTACTTGCTCTCCATCCTTTATTGTTTGCCCATCCACCCACACCCTCCTTCCTCCTACCCTTCTATTCTTCCTCTCCCTCCCTCCCTCTGTTCTCCTCCTCTCCAGATGTCCTTTTCCTATCTTCCAGACTCCCTTGCTCCTTTCTTTCCCTTCTGCCTCCTGCTCTCTCGGCCTCCCTGAGCCGGGCTGACTTCCTGACCTCCAGAGGCCCCATTACACTACTCCATGACCCCCCCCCCCCTTGTTTAGATCCCTTTCTCTCAGCCTGTGTCCCTCTATCTAAGCTCAGACAATGAATTTTTAAGTCTCTGAACAAGGGCTTGAACTGTGATTTCTGGGTTCCCCTGCTGTTTGCTTCTGTGTACAGATTATTTTTATGTCTGTTGTCTGTAATTCTGGCTCAGCTTCATATAAAGCCAGGACCCGCATCACAACCCCCTATTTCTATAAACCAAAGGGGAGGAAAGAGATGTCAGAAGAGGCCCCTGACATGATATGAATTCACAGCCTGTGTGTGTAGGGGTGGGGGGGTTGAGGCAAGGAAGAGTAGAGGGAGGAGCGAGGAAGATGGGATAGGAGAGCGACTCCATCAGCGTCTTTGACCCTGTCCTGCCCTTGACTCCCCGGCAGAGGTGCACCTTGAGAAGAGCCCATGTGACGCTAGCGGCTCACGCTCGCATACACACACCAGACGGCAAGACACACACACGTATACACAGCAGCCCCCTCAAGGCTTCATTCTCTCAAGGCTATCAGTGGAGTGAGGGTGGCTGGTGTTTGCTCAGCTTTGAGGTCTGTTTCCTGTCCCAGCAGTCTCCTAAGCACCTTTACAACAACTTCATGAATGAGAGATTTGAAGAATTGAGGAGAATCTAGGGGATGTGTAAGGTTGTGAAACCAAAGAAAGTGGGAGAAAAAGGATCCACTACAACTCTGTCCTTTCTTTTCCTCTCTAGTTGTTTGGACTCTTCAGCCATGGCACAGTCTTATCAGCAGGAGAGGGGGTTGGGGTAGGAAGAAGGGGGACATGGGTTGTGTTTGCCCAAAGTGACAGTGTGGGCCAAGAGCTTATCAAGGCCTTTGTAGATTATTGATCGGAGCAGATACGTGAGGCACCGGGGCCTATGTGTGTTTGTGAGACAGCGTGTGTTCGAGGTTCGGAAAGCTCTGGCTTGACTCACTGAAATGTCACTGGCCTGCTCAACTTCAGTTTCAACTCTTGTTTTTAAACGTGTGTTTCACTGTTAGCGGAAGTGAGACTAATCTTAAGATTCAGTCACTTTAAAGATACATATTACACATCAATGCCAGATGACCCCACACAGATTCAACACACTACAAAATCTATAAATTCCCTGTCACACACACACACACCTTTACACCTTTGCCGAAAACCATGGGAAGTGTTGATGTTCCCAGGCTTAGTTGGGGTTAGGAATTAACCTAGCTGGCAGTGGGGGCTCATGTTGTGTCCCTGCATTTCATCCTTCAAGGCTACAGCTCACTAGCACACACACACACACTCAATTACACACACATACACGCACAAGCCTTATCTTCCAGGGTCTCGTCTTGTTTGGCCAACGCTGTGCAAATAGAAGGTGCAATACATCTCCTGACAGTTCCCAAAAGCAAGGGGGGGAAACACGTTGGCCAAACAAACAGCCAACCCTGAGTCACCGAGAGAGAAGAGATTTCTCAGGCTTTGCCGAAACACATGCAAAGACACACAAACACATACACTTGCACACAGTGTGTGTGTGTGTGAAACAGTAGCCTTTATTTGAAGGCTCGGGCCTCTGGCTACCTTTTTAAACGTTTGTCTAAGCAGTCTTAAGACAGGGGCCGCCGCTGGAGTGAATAGCTCCCAGCAAGCCGTCCACAGGCTCCTATTGTCCTCTGTCATATTTTATTATCTCATCAAAAAGCAGGAAATCCGATTCCCTCTCTCTGAAAAAGAGCTTATCCTTCTGTCTCAAAGCAACCTGTCACAAGAGAGAGAGATGGAGAGAGGTGGAGAGAATGGAGGAGAGAGTTGTGAGGGAGAGGGGGGGAGTCGGTGAATGAGAGTGATTAACTGCCTCATCGGTGTCTCTTGTCAGAGAAGTCCCTCTCTCTTTCTTGATATTTACACAACAAACAACAGGATGCAAAGGTTAGGGACATATATGTGTAGAGACCAGCTTTATGCCTCCTCTTTTTTTTTTTTTTTTTCAAATCAATCCCCTTTGCTGGTTCTTTTCTCCCTTTCTCTCTCTCCTTCTGTCTTCCTCTCTTCATATTGTGTTACACAGGGGGTAGAGCTACAATAATATCTCTTTTCATGAAAGCTTTTGTTTTTTTGGACCCCCTGCCACACACACACACACACACACACACACACACACCTTCCATCCTTTCTGTCTTTCTCATAGCCTCACACCTTCTCTCCAACAGAACTAAATCGCTTAGTTGTCTTAAACTTCCTGCCACACAGCCCCTGACATGACATGGCTTGTGTCATCATCTTCAAAATTTTCACACAAACATGTTTTCAGGTGAAAAAAAAAACACAGGTAAAGTATGCACCTAAGGCTAAAATGAAGATTTTTAAAAAGTCACAAAATTTAGCCGGCTTAGTGTGGACACACTCTCAGTCACCTCGTTTGCCTTTTCCAGGCGTCATTCCTTACACACAACTCTCCATCCCTCCCTCTCTACCATTTTTTGTCCTCCTCCTCCCTCCCTCTCTCCCTCCCTCCCTCTCTCCTCCCCTCTTTGTACATCTGTCCTTTAATTTTGGGCTCTGCTGAGAAGTTGTTAAAAAGCCCTATGAAATATGTATGAAGGATTGTGAGCCACGCGATTGGCCCCATTTACCGGACAGCAGAGCGAATGAACGGCCACACTGGATAATCCCCCACAATACCTCTGGAACAAAGGCCCAACAGCTGACCCTAGAGAGAGAGAGAGAGAGAGAGAGAGAGAGATGAAGGGGGGGGGCGGGAGGATAGAGTGGGACAAGGGAGGGGTTGCAAACAGTTTAGGCTCACTGCTGGTCAGGAGGCTGCTCGCTCACATACACAACTCACACGTACTCACAAAACAAAGGCTTACGGGACAGGAATAACTCCCTCTGTTCTGTCGCTGCGCTCTCTCTCCTTAGACTCTTCTCAGCCCCTCCTTCTCTCGCCATCTCTCTCTCTCTCTCTCTCCCTCCCTCCTGTTCTCCCTCTCTCGCTCTCTCAGTCAAGAGGATCTGAAATACCAATACCCTTTTCTCCTTGACATTGCGTTCTCCTTGCAGTCAGCGTTTTGCTGTCCTTTTATAGTCAAAACGTCAGGAGAAATTCCATGCAGGAATATTCTTAGTAATGCGGCACTCCCTGCGTCTAACGGCTACGGCGCTGCGCTGCACTGGCCCGTTAGCGAGGTCTTTTGGGAAAAGTGTGCGCATGCCCGTACGCACACATACCACTCACACACAAAGTTGCCCTCGCGCCGGGGTCATTGTGCCAGTATTTCAGAGACGACAGCAGCCCAAACAATGAATTATATCCACTTCTATCCCACCCGGGGGGAATTCAATATTTGGGGAATTGGGTTAGCTTGTGTTTTCTCTCTCTCTCTCTCTCACGTTGTCAAGCACACACACATACACACACACACACATAAAGCGCACAAGCTCCTTATTCACGACTCACCTTTTCACTCGAGCAGTGGACAGAGATATGCACACACACACACACACACTCACACACCAGACACACGGGCATCTTAGCCTCCATTCATCACCCTGAGGGGGGCGGGTGGCTGTCCCATGTGTGTATAAGTGTGTATATGTGTGTGAGAACAGACATGCCTGTGTGTGTACATGTCTGCGTGTGTGTGTGTGTGTGTGTGTGTTCCAGTGGCCACTAACCTTGCTGTGTCCTGACACTCCTGATGAGTATCTGCAGGACACTGGAGGAGAGGAGCGGAGTGGAGTGGCACTGTCAGGCATTTGAGCAAGCTGCTGCTGCTGTATATGTGTGTGTGTGTGACAGTGTGTGTGTTTGTGTGTGTGTGTGCGTGTGCGAGCATCAAGGGAGGCGGGCAGGGAGACAGTCAGCATTATCCAAGCAGGTGACCCCTGAAGGCTGCGTCGCCCTGGAGCTTTGAGTCGAGGAAAGAGACTCAGCCAAATACACCAAGGTAGCTTGTGTGTGTGTGTGTGTGTGTGTAGCGAGCATTATGTAGAGCTCTGTCACAGTACAGGATGTGTCATCTCCTTGGCACAAGGAGGTGTGTGCGCTGGTGTGTGTGCTCACGCCTGTATGAGCGCGCGTGTGTGTGTGACAGAGTGTTGGCTTGGGGGAAGGTGTCACAGATCTTTGCCAGACTAATCATCTCCATGGTGTCGGTGAGCGCTGCTGTCAGGGACACTAAAGAGGCGGCGTGTCTCCCCGTTCCCAAAGCATTTAGTACTTCCTCTTTCGCCAGCACCTCTCCGCCGCTCTTCACTCTGCTCTGTTGTCTTGTTTGGTCACAGATTTACAGTAGGACTCATAAAGATGTGACGCTCGCCGTGTTGCGGGGAGGGAAGTGGGAGGTGTGAGAAACCAGAGAATTCGCAAGAAGTGACTTTTCTCAGGCCGACACCTCAATCGGCTTTTAAGGAAGTAGATACTCAAGAGACGGGAGATTTATGGTTTTACATCCACTGTCAGCATAAGGACAGTGCAAAATGCAATGATGTGGGAGAAGTTATTTAAGTCCTGTTCATTTTTGGCACAGACAATGTTAAGTGACTGGCAGTTGGAACACTTGGACGGACATGAAACTCTCTCGGTTGAATCATCATGACAAATGATGAGCAACTGCAGTAGAAAATATCTGGCTCTTTAATAAAAAGTCAAAAAGGTACAAGCCTGTGTCCATAAAAACTTAACGTGACATTAACTTTGACTCTGAAGGAGCGTTTCAGTAAGAAATATCCTGACAGCGAGTGGAAGCTACAGTTACACATTGTAGAGACCTGATAAAACATTTTTTTCAGTTTGAAACAAATAACTTTCAGACTTTGAGTCTATTATTGATGATTTTGGCCTCTATGGTGCAATGTTTTGTTCACTTTTGCTACTAGAAACCTTTCTGACTGGCAGTGGTAGCTGAGGCTCATGGGTATCGTAGTATTTAGAGCCATTCACCATACCAAACTGACTGGAATGGTTATAATGGTGCAGATGAATGACCATGTCTTTCTTTCCTTTGTCTTTCAAGGTCCCTAATCGCTTCCTGGAGGTGGCTGAGATCACACTGAGAGAGTTCTTCAACGCCATTGTGGCCGGCAAAGACGTCGACCCGTCCTGGAAGAAGGCCATCTACAAGGTCATCTGCAAACTGGACAGCGAGGTCCCCGAGATCTTCAAGTCCCCCAACTGTCTCCAAGAGCTTCTACACGAGTAAATCGATTTCTCCTCCTCCTCGCTCGACGCTTTGCGCTTTTTTTTTTTTTCCTCTGGTTTCATAGAATTTCAGAATGATATTCTCTTTTGTTTTATTTTTTTCCTTTTCCCCACTCTACTTTTGATTTCCTGTTTTTTATTTTATTTTTTATTTTTTGAATGTATGAAAGTTATGAAGTAGCATTCCCAATCTGAAGCCTCTGTGGCAGTTCCTAAATGACCTAGCTATTGTGTTGTTGTTCTTATATGATAATTATCATGATGGTTATTATTTGTTTTGTTTTTCTATGATTCTGCTGAACTGAAGAGACTCTAATCTTATTGGGTGTTTTTTGGACCGTGTGAACCCTCATCCGTTTGGCCTGTTGTATGATCAACACTAACTAGGTCCTCAGTGTGTGGAAGGAGTTTCTGAATTACACTACTAAGAACATAGGCTGGGTTCCTTATAGACTTCACTCGTGACACCCAGGGGTGTCCCTGCAATCCAGTGGGTCTCCCACCCAATGAACTGTCCCTGCAAAGTGGGTGCCCAATAGACTGTGCTACTGAAGATGTCCCCAAACAGGACAGTCACACACACACACACACACACATGCACACAAAAACCAGGCCTAGTGAGGTTATTGACTGGACTAAGACTGGGCTCGTGGTACTGGTCTGTACTGGTCTGTGGGACTTGGACTGGTTTCAAATAGCTACTGAGCTCTACCATGTTTTGAAGTGTGTTTTCCCTGCAAGTAGGGCATTGTGTTTATTGGGTGTACATTATTATTTTGATGATCATTATTATTGTTGTTTATGATTATTATTATTTGTCATCACTGCTTGCTGAAGATTGGCACTTCGAGATTTGTTTGTCCCTTGATGCCGTTGCAGAAAAAAATAAATTATTGCTATTAATATTATTCCAAAAGAGTTTAGATTCTGAAATATTTTGCCCACACTTCCTCCTCTCCTCCCTACTCTGTTTCTGTTTATCCGTCACTGAAGTGAACTTTGGATCTGTTTTCTTTGTTTTGTTTTGGTTTTTTTTTTTTTTTTTTTTTGGTGGTTGGGGTCTGGGGCAGCATGCCTGGAAAGTGTTTTGATTTTGGGGGTTTTAAAGTGGGCTTCTCCATTCGCTTGTAGTGACGAGCCTGCACTGCATAGGACCAGTCTGACGATGCTTAGAAAAGGAGTTAGGATTACAGAAAACACATGAAGTAAACGGTGCAGAAGAAGTGCGGCCTTTTAGTGTGTCACTTGCTGTCTTTTTAATGGCTAAATTTCTGTAGCCACTCCAGCTTTGGCAAGTAAACTGCTGCCACCGAAAGAGTCATTTGTTCAGCTGTCAACAAAATTGTTCATCTACTTATCTGTTCAGGATTGGTGAACATACACAATAATAACTGCATAGTTTTTTGTCTTTTGTATAATAAGCACTATTTTGACTGAAAGGCTCATGTGTGAGATACGGTCAGCCTGTGTATATGGCAGGCTTTCATTAACCTATACAAGGTGTAAATTACATTATGAAGTTATTTCAATAGCAGTTGATACTTGAATATATCACAATACTGTGGCAATCTAAAGTACAGTGTCGCTGAAACAATAGATAATTGAATACATATGAACAGAAGCATCATAGAGAGGAAGATAATTCAAGGAGGGCAAAGAGAGAGGTGAATAAAAGCTGAAACACAGGCGTTCATTAATTTAGCTTCGAGTGGAATTTCCCCCACAAACAACACACACGCGCACCCACACACACACACACACACACATAGCTCCTTCCCTCCACATTCACCTGCCTTTGAGTGATCTAGCTCCTCTCTCAATGCAACAATACGAGGTCGAAGGTGAGCACTCACCCCAGGGGTAGATGGAGAAGCTCTCAGCACTACAAAGAGCGGGGACAAAGGCACAGCGCGAGGAGCAACATGCACCTGAAACCCTCCGCTCTGTCCCTCCGTCCCACACTGGCAGCTTTTAAGACCCAAAGTGTGATTCTGTTTAAGCCACTGTGCAATGTCAAAAAAAACGCCATTCCTTTCACTTCTACCTGAGATTCTAATACCAGATTTTCCACTTGAGTTGTACGTGTATATCTATAATTTTATTACTTTCATCCGCCCTCTCAGGCTTTTAAGAATTTTTATAAGCAATTAGTCTTAGCTGCCCTTTTGATGAGGTAAGTTTGATGCAATGAGAGGGCCAGAATACTTTCTGGAGTGCGTGCGAGCTGGCTGTTGATCTCACCTTGGCGACATTGGCTTATAGTGTGTCTGTGTGTCACAAAAGATCAAAAGGGGCAGGTTGCTTAACCTGCTGACTTGTCTAAGCGAGACAAAGCGCCTGACAAAAGGAGACAGCGAAAGACAGAGAGCTACTCCCTTCATTATCTCCCCCTTCTCCTCCTCCTCCTCCTACTCCCCCCCACCCCCGGACAGTGTTCTTCTTAAGATCCGGAGCCCTGAGAGAGCAAGCCGGACACCTTTCTCACTGAAGGATGGGCTAGGCCCTGCATGTCTCAGAGTCTCAAAGCACCAGCCAAAGGCTCTAAAGCGCCGCAAACAAAGGAGAAAGGAAAGGACACTTTTATCTGATGCACAGATTATTATCGCTCCACACCCTCCCCCTTCCTGCAACCCCGCCCTGAAGTTAAAGAGTTCCTGCGCCTAAAAAGATTAATTCAGGATAATGAAGATTTATGTGAAAAAAAGGATTAGAAAGAACCTTAATACCGCGTTGAAAATATTTTTGTCAAGTTTTCCTTTTCTGGGGTCGTTTGATTTTTAGCATAACATTATTAAAATACATATATAGTCTTTTTTAAGAATTGTAAAATACAAATCTATGGGAAAAAAATATATACTGTAGTGGAAGTTCTTTGGAAGGCACTGTTAGAAATTCTTTCATAAAAGAAATCTCGAGGGTATTTTTAGTGACGGCTTTGTTTAAATCTGTATTCTGAATAAGTGAGTTGTTGGTAGATTAGGAGCAATAGTTGTAGGTTTTTTGCAGGTTTTGTGACCAGTTTTCTTTTGGTTTCTTTACCTTTTTGTATATTGTGCTGAATGGCTGTCTTCTCCTTGAGATCAGAAAAATAAACTTGGAATCTGTTTTCAGAGTATGAACTATTGTTGTTGCTACTGTAAATACTGTCAGGATGAAACAAAGAATAGCTGTACAGTTTTTTCTATTATCACTCAGAGTGCTATGGGGGTGAGAGTGGTTAAAAAAAGAAGGATGAAAAAAAAAAAAAAGAGAGATGACCCGCTCTCTCCGACTGGACTCATAACCACTCTTCCAAAAAACCCACAGAGTTTTTTTTTTGTTTTGTTTTTTTTTTTCCCTGCCATGCCTTTAACGGGGGTCTGTTTCCCGTCGGCAGTGCCCTTGAAGTTGCACCAGCATCCGTTTCTTTAATTTTTGCTGACAGAACGATGCTTTATAGGCTAGCGGTCGGGTAATGATGATGTCACGGAGTGGCCCGTTGGCAGTCTGTGGACCCGGTCTCGTCCAAAAAACAAGGGCAGACGCCGCCGACGCAGCTCTAGATTTGACCTGGGAGAGAGACAGGAACTCATTGTCATCAGAAGACTAGTGTCATGGAGGGGGCACATATTGTACAGTAACAGTTTAAAAAAAGAGACTGCAGACAGAAAAAGCGATTTATACCCTTTTTTTACTGGGTTCAAACTGTTGGGAAAAGTTTGGACTTTTGTGGAATTTCTGTACGCTTTGCATCGTGTGTGTGTGTGTGTGTGTGTGTGTGTAGATGTATATGAGTGTGTGTCTGTGTGAGAGAAAAGACCTATTATGAGAACCTGTGAACCAGTGAGTGACACAATTCTCAACACTGTGGCCCCTCCCCCACCCCTGGGATCGCCATCCTGACATGTAAATGATTCTCATTAAGCGTTGGCAACGTGGGTTTGGTGTGTGTGTGTGTGTGTGTGTGTGTGCATGTGTGTGTGTGTTGCGATAATTTCCTCTGATCTGTTTTCTGACCTGTTTGAAAGGGGTTTTTGTTTCTTGATGCTTTCAGTAATAATTCTTTTTTTTTTTATTATTATTACATCGCTCCTCTTTTTTTGTAAATATCAATGATGTGGACTTACAGTGATAAAAACTGCCTTTGTATAACTTAGCAATATGTTATGTAAATAGTGTTTTGTTGATGCTTTTTGTATGACATTATTATTCGATGCTAGTGCAGTAATTCCAACTGGAACAGCCATGTTTCAAATACAGTCTGAATAGTTACACACAGATTGTAAAATAAAACTCATGACATGGCTGCTTTTTTTCTGTTATTGGTGTCTATTTGTCTTGCAGATTTTGTGTAATTTATTGGTTTAATTTATCCTAATTTATTTGATGTTGTTTTCTTTTGTTTTTCAAACAGGGAAGGCTGTACTGCATTTCATTAAGTAGAAACCAACTTTAAAAGATTTTAATCCTACCTAAAAGTGAATTTTAAAAATAGTATTCTAGCGTGCTCATTCGATGATAAATGGAGATCTTGGCAGCTAAATGGAACTGGACAGTTTAAAAAAAAAAAAAAAAAAAGGTTGTTATGTTTTTGTTCCTGGACAGGGCCGAGGGTGGGCTAGAAAGCTGAAACTAGTTTGAAGCAGTTTTGTATTTTCTCTTGAGATTTTTTCCCCTGTATTGCTTTGGCCCAGCCCAAAAACAACCAGTAGTCAAATTGCCTTTCGTGCCTTCACCCTCTATGAACTGAATGTATGTGCAGTATATATGCAAGCTTGTGCAAAATGAATAAAAAATGGAAATAAAAATGAAAAAGAGAATAGAAAATGTCTGATGTTTGTCATTTATTTATATCATCTTCCATTCATATACGCATGGAAAAGTGTGTGTGTGTGTAATGGGATTATTACTAATGCTTAAGTTAAATAAAGATACAGTATTAAAAAAAAAAGAAAAAGATAATTTGTTCGGTGTGAGTGAATCAGAGCTGCTCTGCTCTCTGAGTGATCCAACACACTAATGAGGGGTTTGGCTACAGAGTGCCAACCTCCCATTCTAGTTTTCTCCACAGGCTCCACAGACGACTGCAGATGCCGCCTCATCAGGCTAAATGCAACAATTGCCATGCCCAGGGACACACACACACACACACACACACACACACACACACACACACACACACACACAGAAATGACACAATGAAATTGTGTCTTCAACCTAAAACAGTTGAATTAAAAAAACTGAAAAGTTTGAAAAATTTAAATTGTGTTTTGTAGATTTACTTAATAAAGACAATAAATAAATGTTTAGATAAAAGTTCTTCTTTGAAAGACAAGCCTCTTAGAAATGGGGTTTGTTTGAACTAATTAATTGTATATGTGTGTGTGTCTGTAGTTGTTTAACTAGTGAAATGTTTGAATGTGCAGGTACATAAAAACAGTTGTAAATCCAGGAGAATCTCATTATTCTTCTAAAATGATTTAAATGACATATATCAGCCACAAAATAACCATCCACAATTACCAGAATAGATTTTGATATAAGATACATCTTTCAAAAAAAAGACTCTTCTTATATTTTACATTTTGTGTTGCTGGTGAGTTTGGAAGTCAGTCCATAAAAAAGAGAATATCTTTAAAAGGGTTGGTGTGTTTTCTTTGCATCATTTTCCTTTTTTCTCATCATGACCTCTGTTGTACTTTCCACCACGCCTGAACGTTTTTCTGTTCCTTTTCTTCCTTTTGTTCTTGCCTGACTGCCTTTCACTCTTTTTGCTTTGATGCTCATTTTTGGAGTTGCTTCTTTTGTGTCTTTCTTGCTTGCTTGCTTTTATTCTTTTTTTTTTTTTTCTCTCTCTCTCTCCCGTGTTCCTTTTCCCTCTTGTCCTCCGCCTGCCTCCCTCCGCTTGCCTTAACCGGAGGCTACAGCTCCTTACGTTGGGCTGAGACAGCATCTTTGTACAACACCGACCGTCTGCTCTGTAATCAAATACCATCTGTCGCTACATCTGAAGACTCACTCTCTCGCTTCTTCCACCACACACACACGCACGCACGCAGGCACACACATGTACATGCACACACACACCACATCTGTGCTTCCCACTCTTGAACAATGTGTGTGTGTGTGCGCTTTTTATGTACAATGACCCATGTACTTACAATCATTCCACCTGATTCATTCTTGGCCTGCAGGGAGGAAGTCACTAGAGTCACTTTCACCACTTCCTGTTTTTTCCACCTCTCACGCTGGGGGGTTCAAAGGTCATTGTCTTCAGGTATCCATGTTTGTTCTGTGGCCCTGTGTGTCAGCAAGACCTTGGCTGCTGTATCAGACAGGAGATAGTGGACTTTAGCTCTTCAGTCTTAGATCAACGGCCCACTATCTCAGGGGCTGCCAGCCTTTCCCAATGTTTGCCCAATGTTTGTCCCTGCTCCGGCACAGAAAACGTTGACACGGTCCCCAAGGTCCCTCTCCAAGCCCCTCCTCCCTTCGTGGTCACTTGTTATCACACACTCAGGTTCAAGAACATTTTGGTGTTAACAGTGTTCATTTGTTTTTGTTTTTTTTTTCAGCAGTAAAGATTTCTTTAAGCTTTCATCACACTTTTTTTTTTACAACACTCCAACCCAATAACAAACAGAAAAAATGTGATAAACATCACCACACACAAGCACTGATGTAACTCCCCGTGCAAGGGTGACGAAGAAACACAACGACTCAGGACCTCATTTCGATTTCTTCTCTGTGCGATCCTCCTACCAACGACCAAAATGAGCTGTCCATCGTTTGAACCATTTTGACACCTACTCCTGCAAAATGACTGTGGGCTTGAAACTAAAACAGCACAATATTATTGAAGTTTTTCTCAGTCAGAGGACTTTTATGTACAGAGGATGGTAATCTGTATGTATGTGTGCATCTCCTTTTATTTGCTTAACAGTGCAGTTATTTTATTATTGCGCCTAGAATTATATTTTTCACAGAAAAATGACTCCAGTTTCAATCAAAAGCCATGAAAACAGATTTACACATTGCTCAGATGGATTCACTCTGCATGTGTTAGTAATTAAACACTGGATTTCATCTATTGTGGATGGAGCAACACACTGGTCTTATGCTCCAGAGCCACTGGCACAGTGTAGGATTAACTCTGGGTTGCCCACATTTGGCATCAGTGATGTGGACACCTAGTGGTCAATATGCGCAGCTTACACTCAAATGTCTTCATCATCCCGTCCTATTCTTTTTGGTTTTTGTTTAATTCTGTTTGTTCTTTATTCTCTCTTTATTCCTAATTTCATTGTTCTTCCTGTTTCTATGCTTTTCATCCCCACATCTCTTGCGTGTGTGTGCATTTGTTTTGTGGAATTGAAAGATTCCAGTTGGAAAGATCATTGTGCCCCCTTTTTCCTCCCAGCCTCTCTTTCTCTTTCCTCTCTTCTCTCTCTTTCTCTCTCTCTTTCTCTGGAAGGCTCCAACGCAACTGGAGCCTCGGAGGCTCAAGAGAGGAGCCTGGGAAAGGAGGAACAAAGGGCCGTCCGTCTGCAGCCATCACCACTCCGCACCTCCTCTCTGCTAACCCCCCCCCCCCCTCCCTCGCCTCTCTTCCCTCTCCCCACTGGCCAGCGCCCCAAATTAAGACTTCAGACAAGAAAATGGGCTCACTAAAAAAGGGAGAGAAAGAGAGCGAAAGAGAGAGAGAAGGAAGTCCATAACAAGCCAAGAGGAGCAGAGCGACAAAGCCTCTGTTGTTGGATGGCAGGGCCCCTCTGTCGCTCTGCGAGGAACTGTCACTGTGTCAACTTGGACCCCTTGTTGTGAGGAACACAAACACAAACCATAATGAACGCACACACAAAACATACACGCACAGACAGAGAGCGAGCTGCATGCTTGCATACACGCTGCTCACACATTCACAAAAAAGCGTGAACGTATAGTATGTGAATGCACAAACACCGACACAAAAAATCATGCAACGCACTCACTGGTCTAAATTAGTTCAGACAGTAAAGGTGAGAGGACTGTGTGTGATGCTGCAGCTGTAAATCCCCACTGCAAACCTTCATTTAGACTGCCAAGAGAGGTGAGGGGGGCCAATGTGAGGAGGGAGGGATGTAAAAGCCTTAAAAAAGCCTTCAATGTGGATGTAAGTAAGGGTTTTTGAGTGTGTGTGCACATGTGAGAACACGCATTAGAGGTGAACAATGGTAGGATAATTAATATATAAATGATATAAGGACATCCATTTGTATAAGGCATTTAAGGTGCACTCAAGGCCCCAGGGGCAAACACCTGTTGTAGGGTCTTATGAAGCACACACACACACACACACACACACACACACACACACACACACACACACACACACACACACAGCAGAGGAGTAGTGACGCCTGTCCTCGAAAAATCCCTACGAAAGATCAAAGAGCTGCAGGTGCCTCTTACATGTTTTTCCCCAAAAACACATTGTTACATTTACTTCAAGAGAAGAAGAGGTCATGGGGAGTGTGTGTGTGTGTGTGTGTGTGTGTGTGTGTGTGTGTGCGCGCACATAACCCTGCATTGGGGGTTGAGATAGAGACTGAACTGGTTTTGGCTTCTTCCAGTCTAAACTGGGTCTAGTGGGTCCAAGACAGATGGCACTCGGGGCAAAGCTGGTCTGGGCTCTCTGTCTCTCTCTCTCTCTCTAACACACACACACACACACACACTAACACACATCTCTTTTAATAGCCATTATTGGCATCCTTTGCCTCTTCCAGATCCCTGAATCAGAAATCACAGAGGCCCATTATATTTCCTATTGACCCATTTGGCAAGATGGTGTGAGCATCGAGTGCTGGATTAAATCGAAAGCAGTTTATAATCCCGTAATTCTAATGTTTTAATTACTTAGATGAACAGGAGGTGTTTGAGCAAAGGCTAATCTCTGAGACATAAGGGGGAGAGAGAGAGAGAGAGAGAGAGAGAGAGGCAGGAAGAGATTTGTCTTTCTCCTTTGCAATACGCACACACAGAGGCTTATTCGTGGAATATTAGCAGAGTATTAAAGTTTATCACCTGTTATCAACACAGATTAAAAGATTCACAGACTTTATAATTCATATTAAGGTGAGGCCCACAGGGTAGAAGTGTGAAACCATTACCAAGCTCACAGTGTGTTGGTATGTAACTTACATTTACCCCATATGCACCATGTTATGGGTTTGAAGTCTGTTCTAGACTAAATTCAGTGAGTTATCACAAGTATTTTTTAATTGGAGACCTGCTGTATCTTGAGTGACATCCATGGCTGTAACCGATCCCACAATTGTCTTTGATAGCCACCCCTCCTGTCAATCAGCCTGTAGGACAAAGGCTGCTAAACCAAGGCTGATGACCTCATGCCTGGGGTCTGCTCCATACCGAAGGGGTCTTAACACTGTTCAACTTGCCTTTTGTGTCTGGGGCCGTTTTTCAGACGCTGCTGAGTACCGAGAATCGCCTCACTGTATCTCTCGGGGCTCGGGATGCACAGACACACACACACACACATACACACATGTGCCGACACACATCCCCTTGATCCATGGGCTGGAGCGTTGAGCCAGGAGTGAGCCTTAAGACAAGGAGTGACAACCGGGACAGCTGCAGGGGCTGGAAGCCAGTCTTACACCCCCTTCCACCACCACCACCTCCCACACTGCCTCCAGCCAGCCAAACAAGCCATTGTTTCTGGCCAGGGCCTGTGGTATTTCATGTCATGAAATGGATACGGACACGGGACGGCCATGAGGCTCATTCTCCAAAAAAGACGCTGCTACTGCTACTGCTGCTGCTGTGGCTGCTGGTTAAGCCCAGATTGCTAACTCCCATCATCCTTAACCTTCTCATGCAGCTTGCCCCAAGCACCCTGCTCTGAACTATTAATAAACCTGCTTTTTCCAAGGTAGAGAGGTAGGGAGTTGGTGGTCCGAAGGGTATTGTTTTCTGAAGAGGTGTAAGAAGAAAGAAAAAGAGAAAGAGTGAGAGTGTGGGAGGGAGTGAGGGAGGGAGGGAGGTTAGCTTACGTGCCAATCTGTTTTTGTCATCCTTTATGATCTTCACTTTCTCAGGTTTCTCAGTGGACATTAGGCAGGTTAGGCTTGTGAGCCAGGTAGGTCATCAACGTCCTGCTCAGCTGTTGTCAATCTCTGCTGAGAACGAGTTTGGTTCTATGGGTATTATGACAGAGCAGCTATATCAGCCACCCAATAATTGCCCAACCTTAACACGTTCACAAGGCTGCTCGACGCTAAGCTGCTCACACATGCCACATCTTACAGCCACTTTCAACACGTAGTTAACAGCAAAAAGGAGGAACTGACAACTTGTGGCATTTGTTAAAATAGTTAAGATGTTAAGATGCTCGTCAACCTCGCGGCTCCATCATCTGAAAGTCTCCAAGTCCAAAAGAGTTCATGGGCATAAAAACAATACCCCTCTATCTCCGTCAAGGGCATTCCTTGGCACAACAATAGGACCATCTCCTCCCCCCGTATTTTCCTTTCCTCCCCTCCCTCCTCATTCTCCAGCCCCTCCATCAAAGAGCATTCCAGCTCCAGAGCCCCCTAAGCCCTTCACTCTGGGCCTGTCCATGTGACACAGCACGCAGACAGTCATCTTTAAGAATTGATTCACTCTGGTATCCAAAGCCTAGGGAGCCTGGCTGCCAAGATACCCAGCATAGGCGCCACTCATGGGGTCCAGGTACACAACAGCTGCTCCCCAACAATAAAGGCAAAAAATGGGAGGCACTCAGGGGGAAGATGCAGCCCTAACCTCCCTCTCAAGCCTGAACTGGTCACCTTGAGCCAGTTGTTGCCTGCCTGCCTGCCTGCCTGCCTGCCTTCAGAGACGACAAAGGACCGGGTCCAACTTTGTGGTGAGGGTGGTGGAAGGGGTTGGCTATTGAAAGACACCTATAATTCACAATAGAAATAGGAGTAAAGGCGTGGGGCAATAGAGGAAAGGAGAAATACTTTTCCCTTCCTTGGAAGAAGCGCGCAGCCACAGCTGTGCTACAGAGATGGTTCAGTGTGACACATGGAGGACCATAAATAAGACAATGGCATGTTTTCTTCTGAGGAAGATCATCTGGTAGCACAATGCCTGCTGAAGGTCAATTGAAGGAGATGTAAGCCCATCATATACACATACACACATGCACAGAAGGAACGGCGAGTATGTTGTGATACTACAGATAGAGATCACAAATCATACAGAAGGAGACAGGAGAGATATTACCTCACCTGAAGTGTTTCCATAAACTCCAATGTACCAAAGCCTTGGGAAGTGGTGTCACTCTTCAAGCAGGTCCCGACCCACACACATAGTGATTTATGATGATACAATCTAGCACATCATCCATCATAAATAAGAGAGATTAAATGAATAGACTGAGGCTGTGCATATATAGCTATTCCACCCATAGAAATTATGCATACTGTTGAGGTACTGTGTAGTCTCTAAACACAAAGTCCAGGATTGGTTAGGGAAGAGGAGACACACTGTACATCTCTCACTTTTCCCTGAAGGTTAAGGAGCATAGCAAAGACAAGACACCGAGAAGAGAAAGGGCCGATCAAGAGGAAGAAAGATAGATGAGGACAAAGAGGAACTTGGCATCATCAGTCTTCCTGTTAAAGCAGAAAGGCAGAAGAGGGAAAGCGAGAGCGATGGAGAGCTGGGGAGAGAGGGGGAATTTACCAAAGCAGCTCAGGAGGGCCCTCATTACGATATTAAACAAGATTTAATAAGTGAGAGTGATTTGATGAGGTGATTATCCTGGCCCATTAATCAAGCAGGCTTCTGGCCCTGCTGTAATATGGCCCATCTTTCCCCCTATACCAAAGCCTCTTTAGACGCTGAGCTCCTTACTGCACTAACGCCGCTTCAGAAACAACACCGGGCCAACAAAAAAAAAAAAAGGCATATTACGTCTCATCTCTCAAGCCCGTGGGTATTTTTTGATGCTCACTCATCCCTCCACCTCCCTGTCTGCTCCTCTGGTGCATCTGATAAATTGAACTCCTTAACATCTGGGTCAGAAAGTAAAGTCTTATCAGAGAGAGCTAAGAGTGATAACTGGCAGTGATAACGAGAAAGCATCTGTTGGCTTTAAGGCTTTTGGGTTGAGAACAGAAGGAAGTTTGCGGATTCCACCGGATTGTTGGGTTTTGTAGAGAGGTAGGGGAAGCGCGTGTGTGTGTGTGTGTGTTTCTGTGTGTGGATGGGCTGACGTCATAGCGTGCTTCGAAGGAAAATGAAGTAAAGCGTGCATCAGAATATGTGAGTGGGAGCACAGTCCACTGTTTATGCTCAGCCAGGTCAAAACAGAGTAATATGACCAGGACTGGTAGACTTTGCAACACACTTAATATCATACTGTATGATTTAAAATGTCATGTAGCTACTGCTGCAGAAGGTGAACTAATTAAACTGCCTTAACTTTTTTAAGTGGTAGCATGTTACAAAATTGGATGTGGAGACTTCCTACTTGATATCTCCAACTTTGGGCACAAATGTGTGTCAGCGCCAGAAGCTAAAAGAGAGATGATGTACAGTATAAACAAAGAAAATGGCTGAAATTTGGAAGTTGTGGTTTGTTTTGTGGATTTGCAACTTTCTCTGCAAGCACAACATGTTTTAATAATCTGACTCAAATTAACTTTTTAAAAATGTAATTACAGTTAACACTCAGTTAGCCTTTCGCTGCATGGTGCCATGTTTGTGTGGCATTGATTAACTGTTTTAGGTCAGGGTTAGAGGTCATTCAACAGAATCTGCAACTATTTTGATAATTGTTTAATTGTTGAAAAGTTGCAAAATGCCAAAATTTAGCTGTTCAAGCTTCTCAAATGTGAATAGTTGTTAGTCCTCTATGAAGGTAAATTGACCTTTGGGTTTTGGACTGTTGGTCAGAAAAAAAACAACCAATTTGAAGATGTCTTCATTGGACTCTGGGAGAATGCTGCAGAATCCACAGCACGTTTAGGAGATACTCCATCTTTCTGAGTCTGGAATGCAGCATTTTTACAATTTAGTCCCTTGAAACACCTGTACACATCTGTATGAATCCAAATCCATTGCTGTCTGTGCACCAGAGGAGACACAGACGTAACAGACTCAAGCTTTCATAAACTGGCCACACTGCTTATGTGCTTTATTGGTTAATGTGAAAGGTAAAATATGCTTTGATTTATATAAGAATGACTTATTATATAATTAGTATATTACCACTGTAAATGTGTAGGTACAGTTAAACCCTATTATTACAGCAGAATAATAATAGCACATCCTGGAGATACACTTGGATCTGAAGCAATGCTATTTTCATCTGACAATAGCATAAATCATACCTCCAAGGCAGCTATGTGCCTTCAAAACTTTCTAAACCTTTAGCCGATATATTGACTGGGCAAGTCCAGTCAGGCTCAACATAAATCCACGCATTTATTAAAGATACACTGTATAATTTAGAAGACAGAAGATAGAATGATAGAGCAATTCAGTCTAGACAAGAGGTTAAATATAACTTCAAGAGTGGAAGAGAATAGGTATTACAAAGACAGCCAACCCCCTAAAACATTTTAAAAGCTCAAGTGGAAGAAGATTACCTTAAAGCAGGCGTGGGACGGAGCTTTTTCTGGGAACTGCCTGAGAGTATTAATACAATAAGCACAGAAAATATAATACAAGAATGTTTTTATCAACGTAATCCGGAGAGATGAGGCCAAACCAACCTGGAATATAATCCCAAGGAGAAGGTCCCCTGGTTATTTGTCATCAGGGACGCACTCATACACTGTCTCTCTCCATGTCTCAGCGTTGCATCGACAGATTATCTTCAAGAGGATGTTGTCCATTCAGTCTTATCTTTACTGTGATGTCCCCACCGGCATTGAGGGTCAGGAGGTTAACTGTTGGGTTAAGCTTTCAATGAGAGGTCAGCTTGTTAATATTTACATGAATATAAGATCTTTGATATGATACTTCATGACTGTTTGGACAGTGGAAAGGTTATTTGTTGGCTTCTATTTGATACAGGCTGAACTTTAAATCAATCAATTGGTGCCTTTCTTTGTCGTTTAAGAATAAACCAATTTGTGAAATAAGTCACTTAGAAGATTTTCAGGCAGCTAGTAGTATGTTGAACCAAATATGATGAAGCTGGATTTAGCTGCACACAGATGAATTCAACTTCAATTTTTAGCCACTTTCACCTCTAAATTGATACTCTCCTGCACTTTTATTCCCTATTTCTGCATCAAAACTGCACTGAAACTGTAATCCTATACCATTTTTATCAATTTATATTTTATTTTATTCTACATAAAATAGTCTTCCATGTTTCAGTGCTCTTCTAGTGCATATCTTTGTCTCATGTAAAGCACTGAACCGCCTCTGGCTTGTAAAGGTGCTATACAAATAAACTTTGCCTTTATGATTACAAAAAAAAAAAAAGATAATAACAAGAGCGCAAATGAAACAGGGACATCTCGAGGGGAGATAGTAGGGGTTTACTTGAAGGACGGATGCAACATGAATTTGGTAGCTGTCACTGTGACGGCTGTAAGACAATGTCGCCTTGGCGAGTAACTTTCTCTCTCTCTCGCTTCCTCCCTCTCGCTCTCTCTCCCCCTCCGTGTATCTAAGCAGCGTAATTTGAGTAAATGACAGGGGAACATCTGCTGTGCATAAGAGAGAGGCCAACACTTTAACATGCAGATGTCTCTCTCCATCTGCATTAATTCAATAATTACTGCAATGGAGGGAGGGGAAAAAATCTTTTTTTATAGCTTAAGACAATGTTATCTGTGCCAGTTGGTATGGGGAGGGCGAAAGGGAGGGGAGTCAATCAGTGTATGCGTGTGTGCGTGTGTGTGTGTGTGTGTGTGTGTGTGTGTGTGTTTATGTGTGCATATGCTGTTGGAGGTTTGTGAGAGGAGGGGTAGATTATTACACCATTTAGCCAAAGCAAGCTGTCACATTGCGGAGAATCTCACTAATTCCATTGTGCCCTTGGTGAGTCACTGGCAGACTCCAAGTGACCGATGATGCCTCAACGCCACCACTTGGCCACTGGACGACCAACCTGCTTCACTCAGGGCGTAACTGTGTGTGTCTTATATTGTACATGTGTGTACGTGTGACTAACCTGTGTATTTTAATGTCCGTAGGAGTGTGTGAGTGCCTGCATGAGAGTGCGCTCACGTGTAAAACCGCTTTGCAACAAGACAGCTAACCTGCTTTACTCTGGTGTTTGTGTGTGAGAGTGAGAGCTTATAACGTAGTGTCGAGGTCTCTGACTCCCAATTTAGGGGGAATTTAAGGCACAGCAGCAATGACAGAGAACAACAGGTCAAGGCTTTGACATATTTTAAAACTACTAAATCTGTCCTTGTGACATTTAAAATGTCAGGCAATCACATTTTGGCTGGCGCCATCAATTACAATGAAAATATTGGGCCACAGAGAGCATTAACATGTAATGATTTCCATTCAAATAGAGCTAATTACTTTATTGAAAGGTGGACTCCATATCTCACTCACATCAAAAGCATTTATAAAGCAATCAGACAAATGTGATTATAATATCCTCGTTCGATGAATGGAAGAGATAAAATGTGGACAAAATGATTAAAATGATAAGAGCTTACTTTTTGGACATTAAAGACACAGACATCTCAAACCTGGAGATAGAAAAAAGAAACATCCTTATGCTGAACACAACAGTAGCAGGTTGTACAACAGATTAACATGTGTTCTACCAAACAGCATACCGATACACCAACAACTGTCTGTGCGCATGACCTCTCAAATAAAAGGTCACATTGTCCGAGAATACAGATACACTCACAGAGACACACACAAACAATTAAAGGATATATCACTGTACATATACGATTACACACATAAATAAACATACAACCTGACATAATATCCATGAGCATGCACACACTTGCACCCACATCCACATGCAGAGTCACACACACATAACTGACTCTTACATGCCTGCTAAACATAGGGACAAAGGAAAATATTTGTATACTTGGCAGGCCAACTTCCTTTGATTGCAGGAGTGCTGGTGTAGGAAACAATGCACAGGCACTATTAATACACCAAGGAGAAAGAGAATTCCTCTTAGAGGAAAGCTCAAAGGAGCCATCGGCCAGGCTATTTACAGACTTACTGACTGATTGGATGACTGACTGCACTATACTTACTGTAGTCTCTGCATCTTGTCTTACTCGACTCTTTTTCTGCAAGGACTCTGACATGCTGACACATACATAACATTGCACATTAGAGGGAAAGTGGTACATATTCTTGCATAATACCATATACTATACATTTTGCTGACTATTGGGGTTATGATAGTTTCAGTGCACAGATATCAATAATGAAAGTGCTTGGGAAATGTAACAGATCTCTTCCACTGCTGTATCACATCCACACGTCTGTGACATTTGACTGGTGGTAAATAGCCGCCCGGCCACACTTATGATCGCCTCTACTTTCTAAAAGTGCCCAGTTAAAGAGCATCAAATCCCCACTCGCTAAACCCACACAAGCCCAACCTTCATTAGCATAGCTAACAAACTCCCTGAAAGAGCAACAGTGGTGGGAGAGAACAATGGCAGTCTATTAAAGGGGGAGAGGAGGGGGTGAGAGGAGGAGAGGAGGGGGGGAAGCTATTGTTCTGGTCTTATTTAGCCCTTGGTGTCACCCTGCAACTGTTGTCACTTCTAAGTTTAGCCGGACGGCTGAAGAGGACAGCGCAGAGACGAAGGAGGAGGGAAGGCAAGCGGAAAAGGCGGTGGGGAGGAGCACGACAGAAAGACGGAGGACAGAGAATGGAGAGAGATGGTGTGAGGAAGAGGGGATGATAAAGGGTAGACGGTAAAATGGATGCAAATGTAAGACGGAAAGAATGCAGAGTGAGATGTAGAAGGGGAGCAAGGGGAGGAAGAAAGGAAGGGATGAGATAAAACTCAAATGCACAAAAGCCCCAAACTCAAAAAGTCCCACTCAAGTCTGAAGTGATTTAGAGTTTTGGTCAACACTCAAATCTGAGTGACAAATCAAAATCACGTCTTTGAGTTAGAGACTTGAGTAATCATCAGTAGTCATCATAATGTTACGACTTAACAACAATATAGCAGATTAATTATATCCTATTACAATCAATTAAGAAAGGGTATACTATAATTTTGACTTTAAAGCACATTATTCTACTAAAAAATGAATTCCTAATAGTCGTTGTCAACAAGTCAGAGCCAACTATGAAGTCTCTAAAAGTCAATAAAGATGAATTGCAGATCATGTGTAAAGTTGGTTTAGTTGCACCTAAAGTGCAACTTAAGTAAGAGTAGCCATCATGACCAGATTCAAGATGGCGGCATAGCCGACGGTCCACATTGCTGAGTCCTGCGCCACAACATTGATAGTTTTAATTATGTTTGCACACTAAGTACTATCAGTCTAGTGTTTTTGCATCAGATATAATAATATGAGCATCGATGAATACTTTTTGAGTCTCTCTGACACCATGCCATCGTAAAATGCCAAGAAATCAAGCAGGAGAGAATGCACCATGAGCTTGCCTAGCCTCCCACCAGGTGCAGAAGAGCTAGCAGATGCTAGCAAGACCAGTGCACTCGGCCCTGCCCTTTGTCAAGCTATTCAAGAAATGACAGATATAATATCTCAAAAGTCAACAATGAAAAGCTGAGTCCTCTATCCCAGACGCTTCAGGCTCAGGTATTGCAGCTAAAAAACTTTGGAAAGAGAGCCAACGAGGCCAAGGAAAGAATCGCAGGGGTGGAGGAGGCTTCTGAACGGCCCTACCTGCAAATTCAGGCACTTGAGAAAGAGATGCAAAGCATGGCTGAACACATTGATGACCTCAAAAACAGAGGCAGGAGGAAATATGTATTCATTATAGGACTACCTGAAGGTGAGGAAGGTACCCAACCAACAACATTTTTTGAAAGATTGCTACCCAACTTGGAAACCAAGGCTGGGCGGGTTGACATTAAGAGAGCGCATTGCACACTAGCTCTTAACCTGACCTCGGCCCATCCTCATCAGATTCCATAACTACGGTGACAAACAGAGGGTACTCCAGGCTTCCAGACGCAGTGGGACCGACGGACAGGCTCCAATTTATATATGATCTTAAGTTATGTTTTTTCAAGATTTCTGAGCTGCAGTCATATGTAAACGCAAAAGTTTCGACAAAGTGAAGAAGTGGCTGAGGGAAATAGTTGCCCAGTAGTCCCTACTCTACTCGGCCACGTTAACAATTACCCATGACGGAAGTGCCAAGGTGTTTGACTGCCCTGACCAACCTATGGCCTTCATGGACGGTTTGGGAAGAGAACACTGCACATCATTATTAAACATCGGCTACTTGACTCTGTGACCATTGGCTCACTTCAGCTCACGTCGGGTCTGTGCCGTTTCCACTGACTGACAGCGGGACTTAATATACGTGTGAGCATTTACAGTTTAACAATATGTGTTTACAATTTACAATATGTGTTCTGTTACTTAAATGGTACAGCTTCAGCTCGTACGAACAAGGAAATATATGAAGTTTTCTATGTGAAAAGAGAAGAAGTGCCTCTCCCTTTTCTTTTGTCGGTTTTTTTACTTTTTGAGGCAAAGGACAGTCTATTTAGAGACACAGTAGTCCCATGGTTAGTAAATGGAGAAGCCCTTTGAAAAGCACTGTTAGTGCTCATTATATGTATTATAGTTCACTTGTACTCTGACACTCAGCTACAATCTCTTCAGGCACAGTATCGACAACAAGGCTTCATCTTTTGGGAGATTTGATGACTAAATATGATGCTCTGGTTAGTATCATACTGAGACTGTGTACATGGAAGTCACTCACTAGTTTAGAGGAAAAAGGTACTGTTAACTTTGAAAAAAGAAAATGTTATACATTTAACAGATATACAACACTTAAAACTGCAACAGTGTCGTTTTGAACATGTGTATTTTTCCTTGTTCACTACTAAGAGTAGGGGAGTGGCTATCTTAGTCAGGAAGAGCCCATATTTTAAGCCGATAGATTGTATTAAGGACAACTAGGGGCGATTTGCGTTATCAAAGCTGTTATTCATGAAGAGGAATTTGGTATCCTGAACGGGAATAGCCCTCCAGATCACCCCCTTTACTTTCTCACAGATGCAATGTCGAAGTTGGCTAATGTGCCGATGGAGAATATTATTATGGGAGGTAATTTTAATTGCCTTGCGAAGCCGTTGATTGATAGATTTCCCAGTGGTCCCTTGTCTGCCTCTCCACAGACAAAACGTATTGCTGGTCTTTACGCAGAATTGGGTTATGCGGATGTGTGGAGAACACTTCACTCTGCAGAATACACTTTTTTCTCTAACCCACATAAGTGCTATTCAAGAATTGACTACTTTTTTGCCCCCAAAACCATGCTGAATATCTATTACACCGGAGTTCCACCAGATGTTCAAAGCTAATTTCAGTCTATTACATGATAAAATCAAGCAGCAGGGTTTTCCTTGCCTATCTAACTCAAAGGTGGGCTGCCTTTGCATTACTGGCCGCCACGTTTGTTGAAAATAGCATATGGAAAAAGGCGGAACTCAACTGTGAGGGCAGTGCAGCACCCGGGTAGTGTACAGCAGGCAAACACTAATGTTATCTTGTAATTCATCTTCAAAAAAAGTTGCAAGCATTTTTTGATTTAATGACTAAACAAGTACTTTTGCAAGACAAATGTGAAATATATTGTGAATACTTCCTATGCCAACACCAAGAGACTGATGTTGGTGGAGCGGAGCAGCAAACACCAGCAGTAACAAACGAGACCAGCTGACCAGCATTAAATAATTTAAACCAAGTCTGAAGTGAAAATAACTCTGTACTCAGTCTGTTTCACCACAAAAACCCTACGCCCGCTCAGTGTCTTGGACAGCTATGGCTTTCCGCAGAGCTAACAGTGCAGCAGAGAGGCTGCTCTCCACTGACTCGTTAACACAGTGGAGCACTCCACCTCCCCATCATTTTGTTATTCTCTTACAAACAGGAGACTGTAAGATGCTTTCAAATTATTTAATTCATTAATTAATACAGTTAACATTTTAGGCTGCCGACCATTTATCTTATCTGCCAGTTATGTGTCATATTGTATTTCAGTGGACTAAGGACACCAGTGAATGGTTTGGCACACAGTAAACTGGAGAAAGAGACTGAAAATAGCACCCTCTTTTTCCTATTTATTCAATTGAGAATCCGAGAACCCAAGTATCATGATAGCATCAAATCGAGAGATAAGCATATCATCCCAGGCCTACAAAATAAACATCGTCATCTGTCACAACCTTTATTTTTCATCTTTTTCTTCCATCTTGCTATAAAATTTAAATCCCTATGGACTCTTTTGTCCGTCAAATCATGCACGACACTCTAAAAGGTACGCACACAAACTGTGCCTTTGCCACTTTGTCTCAGAACACAGGCAGGGAAAACCCTGAAGCAGGACCTGGTGCATTAGGACTCCCTCCCTATATCCTGACGAGGCAGAGTTTCACTTCTAAAAATGAGTGTTATCCAAATCAGCATGATTCCCATTTTATTTAACATAAAATAATTTGTAAGATAAATGGTTGGTTTGGCTCTTTCATTTGGCGTAAACGAAGACCTCTAATTAAAATGTCCACATGGAAGCTCCCGAGTGAGGTGGGTGGTCTGAATCTTGCAGATCTCATAAAATATCAGCTAAGTGACCTCTTACAATATGTGATGGACTGGGTTCATAATAATTTTCGTCCACTTGGCTGGATATTAAAACCTCGGAAATCTGAAATGAGTTGAGTAACATATTGTTACAATAACCCAATAACAATTAATACAGTTAAGTCTTGGAAACAACGTATCGAAGGATGATCCGCGTTAACATCCACTCTTACTCTAATCGTTAATAACCATGACTTCCTGCCAGGTGTCTTGGATTCAGGTTTCAAACATTGGGATTCGAAGGGTATCTCTTCCTTCAGGGACCTCTTTGAGGATGGAGTCATCATGACCTTTAATGAGATAGTGCAGAAATATGATGTATCCAGAAATTACCTCTTTCATTTCTTTCAGATAAGAGATTATATTAAGAAAAAAACTTCCTTATTAACTGCTTTGAATGTCTCTGATATTGAAATCATTCAGTGCCTACAAAACATCCTTTTCTGTCTTTTGTCTGTTAAGTGGATAATGGAGAGATGCAGAAATGGAGAATTTTTTTTTCTGTGTGTGTATGTGTGTGTACTGGGGAAACAGAAACATCAGTGTCAACAATGGAAAGGCATGAGGGTAAACTAGATGACAAACAGAGGAGCAAAAGAGCCAAAAGAAGCGATGAGGCAAGACCCAAGGAGAAAGAAAGAGGGGAGAAAGATTAGCCCAACTGTCTGCTCATAAAGCGGCCGAGGGGTGAGGCGCTAAGCCCTGCGGTGAAAGCAGAGCTTAGGTGGGTGACACAGGGCAGCGGACCCCACTCAGCCCACAGTGGCGTACAGCGTAAGGCATGAGCCAAAGCAAAGACACATGGATAAACAGTGGGAGATGAGGCTCCGCGCCTGCAAAGCCCACTGGGCTAAGACGGCCAAGCAGACGAACAGGCAGGCAGGCGTCACATTCCCCCCCAGCCAGGAGTGGAGACATAGGGGTTAGGCTTAAGGCTTGGCTCCCTAACTGGCTGATAGGCACGGGGCAGGATGGTAGACATTGTCTCAGTCAAGTCACTGAGTTCATCAGAAAGAATGTGGATTTACTGTATACTGACTGGGCTAAGCTCAGGGGAATATAGGGACAGTTACATAGGGTCTTGGCATGCACCCCCTCTTAAAACACAGCTCTCTCTCTCTGCACTAGACACAAACACACATCACTGTCCATCTCTCAAGCCATGCCCTGCTGATGACCCCTAGTTATCACCAGCAGCCCGGGAATGGCCTGCGATGACAAGGTCACGAATTTGAAGTGACTAGGGCCCAGTTCACCACTACTGCAAGACTGAAAGAAACAAATGTCTTTAACTGCGCTGGATTTCACACACAACCCTTGTCCACGACCTCACAGCAGAGAGATATTATCAGCTGCCATTTTACGAGGTCCCCAATGTGACAATACCTAGCCTGTATCCATCAACTGTAAGGCAAGAAGCATGGTCTGAAATTAACACCAGCCGAGCGCCAAATATGATTTGGGTAGAATTTCTGTTTAGCAAGTCAATCTCAGAAGGCTAGGCTATTCGCCATACTTACAGGTAAATGTTTGTACCAGAGTAATCATGTAATAAAATATCTGGCATGATGACTTGGAGGAGATTGCTCATGTTTGTCCCTATACAGTGTAGACACACACACAATATGTGTTTTTTAAGTGTGTCTAAACAGTGCAGCGAAACTATAGAAGTGCTCGAGACGGTCTGAGGCGAAGGAGCACCAGCCACAGACCGTCTCCTAGTTTACCATACAGACCTCAGCTAGGCTACTCAACATCGCAGCTCTCCAGTAAACTGTCACTTTCCGCCAGTCTGCTGCTAGCTACTTTTAATTAAATAGCTATTATGTGGCAGGATTTACAAGGAGTAAGTATATGTGACACAAAAAACCCAATTTATTATTTTGGCCGGTAAGAAATATGCTTGGCCTGTGGATTTTTTTCACCTACCAGTCCGCTTGGCAGATGAGTCAAAAAGTTAATTTCAGACACTGACTCTAAGTTATACATACAGGGTCTTCGAAGGGTGTAAAAACAGACAGAGTGCTTATGTAGTCTGATCCTTGAAGAGCCACAGGGGGGAAGACGGCATTGACAACATGCTACAACGTAATAAATAATGAGACACCAAACATTCTTGTGTTGTCTCACCTTTGACAGTTTAGTGATAAAAAAATACACAGAGAATGATACTGGTACTGCAAACCATAACCAAACATTATAATTTTATTGATTCCGTTCATTAACAATCTATCAGTCCACCCTCCTTGACCTGTACAAAGCTTAGAGGCACCACACCGTATTCCTCAATTGTCTATGATTTAAGGGCTTAATCTGTGCTGTATGGTGCCCCCTGTTGAAGTTCTATGGTCCCCTGTCTGCTTTTGATCACAGACCCTTCTCTTCATATTATTGAGCTTTTAATACTGAAAACATATTATTTTTCATATCCCCATTTATTTTCAATCAGGCTCACAGAGGCTTAGAGCCTATCCCATCATGCACTGGATGGTAGGCAAGGAAAAACTTCAGACGCAACATGCCTCGATCAGATGACTACATCCTTACATTGTTAACTTTTAACATATGAAACTTAATCTGCAAATGCTACGGCAAAGTTGTCGGGAGCAACAGTCAATCATCCATTTCATAGTCATTTCAGAATCAGAATCAGCCACAACTTTATTTGCTAAGTATGTTGCACAGGTGAAAAATTTGAGTGCGGTTCACAGTGCAGAGAGCAAATTTACAGGAGGATGTAAATGCAGATAGACATACAACTATAAATTGTATGTACAGGGTTGAGGTGCAAGATGTGCAGGAGTGCTTTGCAATGCGAGGAACGCTGACATAAATATTGTATGGATAATAAGTTACTCACTTATAATGAATTTACTTATATACAATTTGGTCAATATAGAGAGTACATATACAGTATACAGTTGGTTTTAGCAACTCAAGAGCCTATGTGAGGTGTATTCAAACTTAGAGGCGTTGTCTCTGGCATTAGCTTGAAGAAAGTAATCTGTTACTGACAGTGATAAGGAAATTATTAAACAAACAAATTTGTGCCGATATTTCCACTTAATAGAGTAATTTAGCGTTCAGGCCACGTCACCTGCACCTGAGTCTGGGAGGCTCCCGGAACGTCGAGAGGAAACTGACACACTCCATACAGGAGACACAAACTTATCCACAGGACATTGTTGTGTGGGTCCGTCGCATATCATGAGTACAACTGTTTTAAGGCTGTAAATGCTTGCTTCTGTCTGCTAATAAGACCAGTCAAACTCTGCAAGAACATGAAGCGAATATGTCCAAACTTTAGTGTCAAATTAATTTTAGATGACACCTATGGTAAGTGGTATTTAAATTATAATACAAATCTTATAGTATGATATATTGAATTCCAGGTTGTAAGACAAATAGAAGAAGTCAACTTCTCTCTCAGACTAAACAGGTCAGGTCTACTGTATCTATTTAATACCTTTGTCCTGTCTCTTATTCTGTTGATTTTCCCTAACAGGGTTTCCTTGAGAACTAAATCTACTTAGGATTTATTGTTTCTTATTATTTCTCGTCATTGGAAATTATAATCCTTTCACCTAATCCCCCTCTCCCTCCCTCTCTTTCAGATCATATTCATCAAGATCATCCTCTCTGACAAAGCAAGAAATCAGCACAGTGGGGAGGTCTAAAGAGATCGAGTACTGGAACAGGGGGTTTCTTCCAAATCAAATCAGGTTCCTCTGATGTAATCAAGACGAGACGCCAAAGACGACGACATAATCTCCCAGGGACATGCCTCCCTTGCTTGCACGTTATTAAAAAATGAGGAGGAACAAATCTTTAGATTGAAAGACTGGAAAAATGGAATTATAATAAATCGGGGAGAAACTGGGGCAAGGTTGGATAAAGCCTTCAGATACAGATGAGGGACAAATCTTCACAGTGGTTTGTGCTTGTATGTGTTTATGTGTGTGTGTGTGTGAGAGAGAGAGAGAGAAAGAGAGAGAGAGAGAGAGAGAGCTGGCACGTGTGCGTGTAATGTGTGTGCATGGTTGCTTATGAAATATTTCAATTTACTCAAGATCAAGTCCCTGACCTGAGCTCTCCCTGTCTACCTCTGTGTACAAAAAAATCAGGAGCGCTGGTCGATCTCACTCTTGTCAGATAATCTGTCTGTAGCTAAGGTGACCGGTGTACTGTGATGCACCAATGGCTGGGATTCTTAATCATCTGAAGGTGCACTTATGATAAACTCCCACATGATGGCACAATGTGACAGAAGTGTACACCAGCAAGGAACTTGAGGGCTCTATTAGGGCTGTATTAAATGACAGGTTCACAATTTTTCAAGTGTGTCTTAAAACAATAATCAGGTGCCCAAATGAACATTGAAATAGGTTTTTTCTTGTAATAATCATTCCTCCTGTTCATACTGGCCATTAGGAGATCCCTTCATAATGCACTTACAAGGTATAGGGGACAAAATCCACAGTCCTCATTTTGAGAAAAAATGTATTTAAAAGTTTATCTGAAGCTAATATGAAGCTTCAGCCATCCAAATTAGTCAAATCAAGTACATATCTTTCAACGTTACAGTCTTTTTAGTGCCAAAGTCCCTCTTTCTGTTACTATATTTCCATCACAGCTCAACAGGGAAACACTGTCCGAGGAAACACAAAGAGGGAGTTTGATGCTAAAAATGTGACAGATATCCACTTGATATGACTAACTCAGACTGCTGAAGCCTCATATAAGCCTCAGATAAACGTTAAAATGCTTTTTTGCACAAAATGACTGTGGATTTTGGCATCCATCACTTACATTGAAGCACATTTGAAGGGGATCTTTTAACAGCCAGTATGAACAGGAGGAATAATTACAGCAAGGAAAACCTCTTTCAGTCTTCATATGGGCACCTGACTGTTGTTTTAAGAAAGACTTGAAAAATTGTGGACCTATCATTTAATCTCACCTGATCTCTGTGGTAGATAAAGTACTATACATAGTGTCATCATGTAGTCAAGACCAATGCTGCTATTGTTGAATATTTAACTTGATCAATTAATTTAATGAACTGATCTACAAACTCTCAGCTGTCACAACGCAAAGAATTAAGCTGTACTCAGAGTCACTATGAACTGCCAAAACATTCTTGGCCTTCACCACCAGGTGGCCTCATTGACCTACATTGAAATGTACCAACACCAAGGGCATGAACTATTACAACTACTCTGTGATTTTTTCCTAAATCAAATGTGTGTATTGTTTGATGTTTGAGGTGGATGTAAAAAAAAGTTAGTATAAACTATAAACTTAGTATAACCCCCCCCCCCCCCCCCCCACTCCATTTCATCTCTATTCTGGCAACTCTCTAATAAAGGTATGAAATCATCAAATAAGAGTGTTTAATACTGTATGTCTTATAGCAACAACAATCACTTTACTCGCTTCACTTAAATGGCCATGCAACCCGTTTTTGGCATAACATGGAAACAAGCCCAGCACACAAGGTTAGCAGCACAACATTGCAGTCAAAGTACAATCATACTTGAAATGTTCATCCACAATTGCTAATTGTAATTCTATCCATTGTCCATGAAAAGTTATACAGTCTAATGAATGTAATCTGTAAGCACGGTGGTTGGAGAATGTCACACAACACCTTCATGAAAGCTCATAGTCTGCTTGAAGTGAAGAAAGGGAGTCATGGAGCAACCGCTCCTCAAGGCTCAGACAGATGCGACACATGAACATCATACCATTTGTTGAACCTGACACCAGAGCCCCCTTTCACATCCTTGGCAGAGCAGAGCAGACATTCACAACAGTCGTGTGCCCACACAAAGGAAACACAACCACAGCCTTGTTGAAAGATTATCTTTAAGTGAGTGAGAACACTGGCTCGGAGATCCTCAAATCACAGTCTTAGAAATCTCATACATGAAAAAAAAGCACGAGTCAGTGAATTACATAACTTCACATACCTTTTTCCTATCTACCCAATAATGAAGATATGGTCAATTTTGTGTCCCTTTTTGCTAATAGCATGAACAGCAGAAAAACTGTAACCATAACTAAAAACTGTAATGTTTTCGATAGATAATATTCACTATTTATGCCTATCATAACTACATAATCCATCAATTATGGTTCCAGGAAACACCATTCAATTAAAAAACCCTACAACCTTTTATTCTAAATGGACAGAGCAATTATACAGTAGGCTACGCTTGACTTCATGAAGTACCAGTATTCAGTATATGTTACTGATATTGCCAATATACAGGCTCACAGCAACTCTTACAGCATTTTAAAAGAATATACTGTATATTCTACATGTGAGCTTAAAGAGTTAGCAAGGTCAGCAATGTAATTTTACCATATAGCTCCTGCAGTTGGCTTAATTTTTGAGTGATTGGGTAATATGAGGATACATGTGAGAATTTGCCATAACTTAAACACAAAATAAATGCAACATACATACATGCAACCAGCAGACGTTCTACACAGAATGACACATTGCCAACAAGTGACTGCAATGACCAGTCAATGCAAAATTGGGAGAAAAAAATTAAAATCACCCGAAGGCCTGCAGGCCCTACAACAACTTCATGTCTGTGCTGGTAAACAATCCACAGTGGTTATATAATATAACCTCCATGGCATCAACAACATCATCAACTACATAGCAAGGTGTTAAAGGCACAATACAACCAGATAGACATTTAACCACCCAGCAAGCAATAGACAGATAGTTGGTGTATCTTACTTACCTTATTTGATGCAAGCCCATCATCCCCTCCTTTATATTCATCCATGTCATATGATGTCCCAGCTGCATTTGTTGTAGTGATGGTCATTTTGTTTGTTTGTTTATAAAACTCTTTCATCGCCCTCCATCGCTGCTACTAACTAACTAACTGTTACAGAAACAAGATAGCTAGCTACAAAACTTGAAAACAAGCTAACTCTGTTGATTGTTTCATTCAACTAAAACATTTTGTAAACTTTCTATAGTTTGTTATGAGGTCAGAGTATAACTGGGTTCACAACTCACTTCAGAGTTTCTTTTCAAGAGACTTATCCATCCACAGTTTCGCAATATATATAAATGTACTGTGAAACTGAATATCTACATGTTTGGCACAACGTTCAACTTCACCGCCTCGGTTGTAAGTGTAATGCCGCTTTTGACCACACAGACTGTTTTAACCTGCCAGCCGCTACAACCCAGAGGGGCGCTGTTTCACGCTTTTGATGAAACTCAATGAAAAGTTGGGGAAACAAACAAAGAAGAGTACGTCTATTATGCTACAGTCTATGCTATTATGTGACAAAGAAAATTAATAAACAATTAAAATGACAGCGATAACTAGGCAATGTTGGATAGTGAAGGAGTCCTGCTTTCCCTTTTGGTTCCTGAAAATGCTTGGTGGGGGGTATAGATGTCCAGGCTTGTTGCCATAGAAAACCTGCCCCCCCCTCCCTTGAAGCCACCACCAAACTCCCAGAACCGACACATATTTTTATATATCAGTTGTAAAATTACTTTATAAGGCTCACTAAACCTATTATTTAGCGCTATGAATAAAATCTGTGAAAAAGAAAAACTTTTTGTTTGTTTCTATAAAACTGCGACTGTGCGAATTATGTGACTTTGGATGCCACTGTGAATTGAAGAGGGGGACGCCCTTAGGGTTGGGGTGCCACATCCCACCTCTGTTACAGTTCCCCATTTGGAGGAAGACAACGTGGAGGAGACACCATGACGGACATCATCAAGGGACTTGAGAGGTTTGACAGCCCGGGGAAAGGACGAGGTCTCCGCGTTACCACAGCCTTTAAAGTTGGAGAGCTCATCTTTTCCAGCCCGGCGTACTCTTATGTGCTGTCACTGAAGGAGAGAGGCGGCTACTGTGAGTTCTGCTTCACCAGGTAATTCACAAAGAGCGGTAGGGGTTTTGCATCCCGGCATGGTGAGACAGATTAACTATTATGCCTGATATGCTGTGGCCGAATATGCTGCCAGACCTCATTATATTTTATTCATTTCTCACTAGTTGTGAACACATCCAACTATAGTCTAACTAATCCATTTTATTTCAGACCTGACTGTCAGTTCATCACATCACTTCATTAGGGATGGAGTTACATTAACCATAAAACACAATACTCTTGGTCAATAAATGTCTCACCACAAAATCTATTTTTGTTATGTGGCTCATCTTTCTGAATATAGGTTCTCTACTCTTCAACTCTAGATGCTGTTTTTATTAATGAAAGGGTCATAAATTTCATCCCTGAAAGCCTATTTTGCAGATACATATCATTTAATCCTATCTAGTCTCTCTAGTTCTCCTGATATAATTTCATATTTACACACAGCAGTAATAGTTTAATCATACATCCTGTTATTAACATGTCTTTCCCCTTATATAGTGATCTCCTCCCTCTGTCAGTATGTCAGTAGCTAATAATGTTTTTTGCACTGTATCCAACAACTTGGCATGGATGCAACTGCTACATTTGCATCTCTCTGCATCAACAGTACTGTAATGATAAATATACCGGTACCAGTACTGCAGCAGCAATTTACAATTAACATTGAGGTGCTTGTTGCATCCATATGAGCTCTTATTGATGTGAAATAAAAATAAAACTGCTATTAGTAGTGATGCTGCTGTTTTAATGACCATTCCTTTAATGGTGCTGGCTGATGAGCAAAGTTGTGGAAGTTGTGACCCTCAATTACCAAGTGACAAAAAGTAGGTGTTTTAAAAGTTCTACTTGACCCCATTTTTATTCTAAACCAATCCAATGTTACCATATCACTGTAAGATCATTTCAGATAACTAGACCTTTACCTTGTCACAGATCTGTGAAACATTTCAGCTGAAAAACACAATTTCTGGAGACAACAAGCTCCAGATTACAGCCACGGACTGTTTGAGCACACTCCAAGACCACCCTCAAATTTATTGGGATTAATGACAATCAGATCTTTTATAAAAGCTTGCTTTTACCCAATTCTCAGATCGGATTGCAAGAAATTTGCATCCTAAAATAACGTGTGCCCATAAGTCCTTGGTGACCTGCCCTGTTTTGCATGGGTCAGACTTGAACATGTTAAATCCGTCGTCATGGTAAATAACGATGTACGATGAAACGAACTGAACCTAACATCAGGTAGTGTGTGCCCAGCCTCTAGTCTGTCATGTTTTCCCATCAGTTAAACCCAGCACTAAGCAGCTTTTTGGACTTGGCGTGACAACCTAAACATCTCAAAATTATATGGGTATACTTTTGGACTACTTTACTGTTTCAGTGTGGTAGAGGGACAGCTGGTCCATCATAAGGTCAGCTCTATTAATACCCCAGAATGTTTTAAAGCCCTTCATTGCTATCAGTTACGACAGGCTACCAGCAACTGCTGCTTCTTGTCTGAGAATAACAGCGCAGGATGTTAAAATGTTCATATACACACTTAAGCACTCAAGATGCATACATACAAACAAATTCATAAGATTTAAATCTGAAGTGTTTAGTCATCTCTGGCATGCCGGTTGACTTCCAATGGGCTCTGATGTCTGACGTTTCAGTGTTGTTTGTTTGTGAAGATCTTTCAGTAACTCCTGTATGATATGTTGTACATCATCCATAAGCTAATAAACCTTTTTTTTTATGTGTATCATTTTTAGGAAAAAGGGCCTGGCAAGATGTGGGAAGTGCAAGAAAGCCTTTTACTGCAATGTGAAATGCCAGGTATGAAACAACCAGTTGTTTTGTCAGTCCAACACTCTGGACCATAGTGAAATATCAGGATGATGGATAGATTGGCGTAAAATTTTGTACTATTCATAGGCCTTAGACGATGACCCTGACTTGACTCCTGATCCAGGTCCACCAACAGGTCAAATTTCATGTTTGTCACAGTTCATATAAGTACAGTATTTCCTTTACGTATTCTTAGGAAGGCTGAGACTACTCTGGCTTACCCAGATCATCCTTTGCTCAGGGAGGCTGAGTTACTTCCATCTGGTCGTCGCTTTACAGTTCCAGCTGTAAGGGCTAAAAGGTCTAAATCTTCCCTTGTTTCGGTGGCCATAAGCTTGTTGAACTCTTGCCACACTTCTTCCTGACTGGACTCTAGAAATGTTTCAGGCTCTGGGTGTGAAGTCACCTGGCTGCAAACCAAATTTTCCACTTGGTGACAATAAAGATTGATTGATTATAAACAAATGATGTAAGACTTCTCTATATGCTTCTGTTCCCTTCCCAGGTCAAAAAACATGTAGCTAAACTGGACTGAAGAGTCCAAATTGCTCATTGGCTGGTGTATGTTAGTGTAGTTCAGTATGAATATCACATATGACATTAAGTGGTGACATACAGTATATAACGAGGTATGCAAAGCAATTTGTTTGATAAGCAGCCGTATAAATAAAATTTTCCCTGACTTGACAAACCAAACCAGAGACAGGGACAGAGCAGTAAATTAATGGGTCAGATTGGATGTTGGAGCATTAGATTAACACGGTTGGAGTCACATTCCACCACGCTGCTTAACGCTACAGCTGGTAGTGTAGCTTCAGGGCCATATATGCCAACCGTTGTGGCCTTTCGTTGTGGTGGAACGTAAACTGTAAATAGTTGGCTCTGCTCACATTTGAAATGTCTTTATGCAATTATACTGTATCCAATATTTGTGTGTGTGTGTGTATGTGTGTGTGTGCGTGTGTGTGTGTGTATGTGTGTAGAAAGGGGACTGGGCCATGCACAAGCTCGAGTGTTCGGCAATGATTGCATTCAGAGAGAACTGGTGCCCGACAGAGACGACCCGCCTGGTGGCCCGAATCCTCGCCAAGAAGGTTAGACAGTTAAAAGCACACAATGTCCTGTTGGTGTGTTGTCTGGTACATACATGTAGTTCATTGAGGTGATTTCTGCTTTTTCACAGAAAGCACAGAAGGAACGATGTGTATCTGAGAAGATTTTGCCGATAGGAGAGATGCAATCACGTGAGTAATCGTTGCATCAACACACAAGCAGAAGCATGCAGTATGAAGTCTGTCAGTATAGAAAAAAAGTGAGAACTGTATACATTAGGGCTACACGAATGATTATTTTCATTATTTTCAATCTGTCAATTATTTTCTCGATTAGTTGTTTGAATCCCATCTTGTTTTGTCCCCAACAACACTTAAAGATATTCAGTTTAATATCATAAGACTAAAGAAACCAAAAAATATTCACATTTAAGCTGGAACAAGACAATTTTTTGCATATGTCTTGAAAATGACTCAAAGCAATGAATCAATTATCTAAAAAGTTGCCGTTAATTTTCTGGCGACTAATCAATTAATCGCCTAATGGTTTTGTTCATAGAGTCTCTGTACTTCAGTCTCTACAAGTGTCCCTACATGTCTCTCTTTAAAAAGCAAAACCCATTCAGATTAGACTGAGAGAAACCGCTGTGGCCCCATCTATATATATCTATAGATATGGGTCATTAGACAACATAACAAGTGTAACAACTTAAATCGGAAGCAGGAGCACTTTAGACTGACACACACTGCATATGTGTCTGTAAGTCAAATTACTTACTTTTACTGACAGACTTTTAGAAAAGTATATTAACTAATACTGAGTTGAAAAAATATTGTATGTATAAATATATATACAATATAGAAACCAGACAGAAAAAGTGGAGCTACACCTATTGGCAGTCTTACCAGTCAGTATGAGCGTCTGATGAATGTCGATAAATTGACTCTGGTGTTACAGGTCAGGAGCAAGACACAAGCAGACACACACATATACACATTACACACACACAGTCTGGCAGATTATTACATGGTGTGGTGACAATGTGTTCCTGCCTTGGCATAGCAATAGAGACGAAGAAAGGAGAGCTGTTTATCCCCATCTATTTACAGTTGTAACAGATTAACTACATGTATGGACTAGAGCCCGACCAATATATCAGTCGGCCGATAGTATCCCAGATATGTCGGCATTGGCGTATATGTTGTCTGATATGTGCCGATTTTTTTTAAAGTTATATAGGCAGCATTTTATGTAGATTTGATGCTTTTTCTTCATTCAAGTTATATGTGTATAGTTCTATTCGTGTTTTTTTTAATTTATAGTTATTTATAATTATTAAATTCCCAGTGTTTCAGTGCACTGATGTCATTTTGGACAATAAAGCTTATTGTTAAACTGTAAAATATCCGGCCACCATTACATATCTTTGTCAAAATTGTTTGATATTTGAGGGATCATTGCAAAAAAATGTGTGTTTATATATATATATCAGAATTTTTTACTCCCTAATATTGGTATCAGCATCAGCCCCAAAAATCAAGTATCAGTCGTGCTCTAATATGGACCCAATGAAAACCTGTCTAAACCATCAAAGAACATCAGAGGGACTGAATTTGACTAACTGTCCCTCTGTCTGTCTGTTATTTGGATATGTTGTTGCTCACATTTCTTATGGGTCTTCAAAACTAGTCTGTACTCACACTGTAAAGAGATGAGATGAGTAATTGTAATACACAACAGAAATTTAAAGATGAAATGTGCAATTTTTCTTATAGGAAACTCAAAATCGCTGAAGACGTTAGTATGCGGTCATAGTGCTGTTGAATGAAAAGTTTTGCACCAGTGTAGTCTGGTCATTACTGTATGCAGATAAGATTTCCCACAAATGACCGTACCCATGCCAGAGTTTAATTTGGGTGAAGGCACATGTACATTTGGTTGGCTGTTGCTGTCCCACTTCTTAATTCATACTGTCAAGAGGGGGAATCATAGTTTATAATAAGTGCAGCTACAGGATGCTGCTGGACAAAAGTTTTTTTTAAAAGCTACAATTGCTTAATCAAATCAAAATGTCTATCCTTCTCCCATAAAAGATGTGGAGGACGTGGATAACGAGAGAAGAGAGATGAACGAAGCAGAAATAGCCAGACTGCATCGTTTTTACTCCAAACACTTGGAGTTGCCCGACCACAAAGACCTGCTCACACTCTTCTCACAGGTACCACACACATACACACAAACATACACACACACACACACACACACAAACGACTGGTGATAACAATCACAATAAAACAAGCAACGGATTTAATGTTGCTTTATGTTGTTTTCTTTCTCTCCTCTGTGTCCTTTATTCATCAGGTTACCTGTAATGGTTTCACTATAGAGGATGATGAACTGTCTCACATGGGTACTGCAGTCTACCCAGAGTAAGTAGGAAAACTCACACGCACATATTTTTCATCCAGCACTGTTTCAACAACACAGTAGAATCTCCCGTCCTGACACAGCTTCTGTTGTGGTTCTCTCTTGTCAGAATATAAATGTTTTTTGGAGGACAGCGTGATATTATTTCATGAAGAAGAAGTAACCAATCATATTTTCAAGGACAGCTTCATAGACAAGTCACATTACTACTGTATTTGTTTAGGTTTTAAAAGTCAGTTTTGGGCGCAACATGTTGCAAGTGACAGATCTCCAAAGAGGAGTCAACTCCAACAAGACAACTTTCCCTCTCCAGCTGGTCATTTGGTGGTAAGATCAGCTCCCTGCTGAGGCTGTTGAGTTTTAAAATTGGCTGTGTGAAGGTGAATTTGCCTGTCAGCCCCTTTTTGAGCTATTTCCAGCGTGCCACTCAGATAAAAGCAAGGTCGCAAACATACCTCAGGGACACTGAAGACCTCTCTATGAGTGCCATTGTAGCATAGTGCTAATACCGTCTAAAATTATACAGTAGCTGTTATGTCACTGTTATGTCATTACTGTGAGCAATTGTAAGTCAGCACTTTTCTCACTGCTGTTATTTCATCCATTATGCGAAAGAGAAAGCAGAATGAGGCATTTTTATTTTAATCTCCTCCCCTCTCTTGGTCTCTGTCTCTCCTCACAGTGTGGCATTGATAAACCACAGCTGTCTTCCCAGCGTCATAGTCACATATAATGGAACAGTGGCTGAGGTTCGGGCAGTGAAGGACATGAAGCCTGGAGATGAAGTGAGGAAAGCGGACAGCTGCCATTGAATCTTTTTTTTTTTTTTTTCTGGTGTGTGTGGAGGAGAGCGCTATGTTTGTTACGAGAGGTCAAAGAAGGTGAAAGTGTGAGTGTCTGTTTGCAAGCTCAGTTTAGTTTGGTGATCAGCCCACAACCAAATCAAAGTAGGAAGTAACTTAAGTAACCCTAAAGAACAGTAAAGGTTTCTGTGTTTAAGTGGCACTGTGTGATGCCAATTTTTAATTTTCCTTTAATATATAGGAATCGACCAACTTGAATGTTTTTCTGCCTGTTTAAAAGAAAATTTTAAGCCATACCATATAACAAATGTTAGAGGTTTCCCCTGGAAATTTTCTAGTTCAGGCCTTGAAATAGACTTGACTAGTTGCAGTTCAAATTCAAATTCAAATTCAAATAAGCTTTATTGGCATGACAGATCAGAAATCTACATTGCCAAAGCAATACAGAAAATTATAAACATTGACAGATGATTAATAATTATACAGTAATATGTAAATATAAACAATAATATTAAATACAATATAATAAAATGCATTTTTACAGATGTAATGATACAGAAACATTTACTACAGAGCTTATTTCTCTCAGATTATGACAAGACTTAATATATTTTGCAGCTATTACTGCACATTGACTTTTCTCCCCACATAGATAGGACAGTTTCTGAAGATCAGGGAGGTGAATAAATTCAGGATATATAAGATTTATTTTTTCAAAGAAAACTTCTCTCAAATCTTGTTATTTGTCACAGTATAATAGGAAATGAGATTCTGTCTCAACTTCTCCTTTATAACAAAGTGAACACAGCCTGGCCTCCCTGGGGAGCCTGTTCTGCCTGTGACGGCCTGTTCTGTACTATTTCTCAGCACAGATGCTTTTGGATTCAAACTCTGCAGATAATATGGACGAGAAAGTAGCGTAAAAAATGAAATGGGTTAGAAACTTGACTTTGGGATTGTGTGATTGGAAGGCAAAGACAGGAAGTGTGAAGGCTTTGACATGAGCATGGCATGACATCACTGCTGATGAGCAGTATCAGTTCAGTGACAGTTTACTTATCAGAGTGTCAAGATAATGCTGTCGAAGAAGAGCAGTGTGTGAGTGTTTGAAGGGAGATGCAGCAGCTGATCAAAGAGGCAGCTGCGGTTATTTTCAAACCTTTAAACCTGTGATTTATGAGCTGTCTGGCAGAAAATCGGAGAAATGTCCATAAATGGAGAGTGTGTGTTAACTAGTATTCCCATGTGCTGTGTGTGTGTTTGTGTGTTATTTGCATCTCTAGGTGCTCATCAGCTACATAGACCTCCTCTACCCAACAGATGACCGCAACAACATGCTGAGAGAGTCTTATTACTTCACCTGTGACTGCCAGGAATGTAAAAGCAGGTCCAAAGTAAGAACCCATGAAAAAGTCATGAGTAAAGAAAGTTGGTATCAAACTAGCACTTGTCATACTACTGTCATTGTAATACACATGTAAAATTTAGAACCAGCACTTGATGCTCGGTCTCCTGCCTTCGCCTACAGGACAAAATGAAGTTGAAAGTGCATAAGAGGAGTGACCCCATCGAGCCGGACGTTATCAACAATATGGTGCGCTACGCCAGGAAAACCGTCAGAGAGTTCCGGGTCCTCAAAAATAGCAAAAATATCCTTCAATAATAATAACAGTTTACTAAGTTTTTATAACGCCTGCCTATGAGCCTGATAGGTCAACAACTAAATCCGACTTTCCACTGATGTATTACACTCAGGATTTGGTAAATAATGATGATATTGGTGATTAATATACATTTACTCATTACGTACGGTAAAGTTGTGATTGATGATTCTAGAAAGGAAAAACTAACTTCCTCATTGCAGACTTGATAATACAGCAAAGCAGCTTCCCAGACTGTGAGGCATCTGGTTACATGATCAGAGGACATTTTACATTTCTGTGTAACGTCAACTTGTGTTGATGCAGCCTTGACTCTGTGGCACCCCCTAGTGAGTTGCTGGAGATGTGTGAACAGAGCCTGGAGGAGATGGGAACCGTGTTTCATGACTGCAACGTCTACATGCTCCACATGATGTACCAGGCCATGGGCATTTGTCACTACATGGGAGATTTAGAAGGCGCTGTCGGATACGGCGAGAAGGTCCTCAAACCTTACAGGTGCAATGAATAGTGAACTCCCAGAAATACATATCTCTCTACACACTCTCTAACCGTGTTAGATTACCTGCAGGTCAGATATTAGATTATAGATTATACCAGTCTAAATGTGTAGGACTTTCATGGACCTGTTTTTGTTATTTTCTGAAATGGTTAATTCTTCCATTAAGTCAGTTTTTGATGAGAATTCGACTGATCAACATGAGTAAAAATAGGAATTATAGAGTATGGATGTTAGGGTTTTCTCATATTGAAAATGTAACATCAGAATGCCACAGTGGACCTTTCATTGTGACTATATGTAAGTAAGTACTAGCTGATTTTGCATTGCCTAATGGGAGATGTAGGATCCACTGTTTTTGGAGTTTGAACCATATTAAGGATGTGAAAGTCAGGATATCTTGGCCCCTAGTCATTCAATTTTGACCATTTTGTCTTAATATGTCTCCTGTGAGTCCCTCAACTTTGTGCAAATTCTACCATACAGATATATATATGTCATAAGAGTACTGTTGTGCCATTTTCTATCTTACTTCAATCTTACTTCAATCTTACTTCTACTTGAGTAGGATATTCTTTAACTTGTTATTCCCCCGGGAGAGATTTGTGTCGATTTGAAAATTTATGGTGCTCCAACAGATTTAAAGCTGTTTTTTCAGTGTCTTTAAAATTGTGTTTCATGTTTTGCAGACCGTATAGGGAGAAATTAGGGTTCTTGGATTTCCTTGTGAAAAACAGTGTTTTCACTTTGCTCATTAAAAGCAAAAATGTATGCGTTTCAGTAAAATAACATATGTAAAAATTTCTGTCCAATGCAGCCAGCTGTATCCCACCTATTCTTTGAATGTGTCCTCCATGTACCTGAAGCTGGGCAGACTTTATATGGCACTGGATAAGCCCTCGATGGGCCTCAGCGCTCTCAAGAAGGTAACATATCCTACAGAACACATCATTACAGCTGGGTATTGTTCTTTTTTTTTTCTTAACTCATGCCTGAATTTCCGTACTGATACCAAAATGTTTTCCAATACCTTACTTGATACCTCATTTTTTCATTTAAAAAAGGAGCCATCCTCTCAAATGTTAAATAGTCTAAACACAACCAGCCACGTAAGAATCTTGCCTTAACAAAATATGGTCTGAAACTGACAAAATTTTGAATTAAATAAGAAATGTCTGATTAAGGAATAGGAAGGAACATTAACTAGGCCTAGAAATCATGCACACTCATTTACATGTTGTAAAAATGGTATTTGTGTGTGTTCACAGGCACTGGCCATAATGGAAGTGGCTCACGGGAAGGATCACTTCTATCTGACAGAGTTGCGCAAAGAGATGGCACAAAAATGAAGAGAGAGCAAAGAACTAATGTAACATGGGTGATCCCTATGGACTGCATGCACTCCTTTGATTAGGAGCTTTACAGAACTATAGGCACTTTCTACTATTTTTGCTATTGAAACAAAGATAGAGAACATTCATGGTTTAATGCAGCTATTTATTTTTGAGATTTAACTTTTTAACTGTCAGCTTTTTCCTGTTATGGATACAACAACTTTAGTTTGTTGCATGCATAATAATTTTGAAGCATGAATTTAATTTTCAACTGTGTTTGAAAATCTGTCATTTTGAAAGGTGCTTTTGAGAAGCTCTTTTTCAAGTTATGAATGTTTTCCTGTTTTGTTTTGGCTTGTGACTGACACGTCAGCTGGACCCGTCATCCATTAGTGTCGAGTTGTTTACATATGTATGCGAGGGGTCAACGCAAGAAAATCCCTGTCCACCAATCAGGACAGTGGCTTTGCCACCAGGGGCCTATTAAAACAGCAGATTGTGCCATTTCACAATGAAGGGCTGGGATAGAGTGCTGTGTTTGCATTAACACCTTGTGTGACTGCTCTGTGCTAATTAATGTCATCAGCGCTGTGAGGTGAGAGAAAACCTCTCCAACACACACAGCATTAACAGAAAAAAGAAAAAGATTTTAAAATTCCAAAATAAATGATGAAATGGCCACAGTCTTAAAGAAAATAAGGCTTTATTGCATAATAAGCAAGTACGACAGTTTCATACATGTCTGGGGAGAGAAAAACAACAGACTTGATGCACTGAAAACGCATATACAAAACATATGTACACATACTTTGAAAGGTATTTGGGAGTTTTGCCAAAAACAAATGAAGGGGGAAAAAATTAAATATAAACAAACAGTGGAATGCCGTGTGAGAAAATACTGTCACAAAGAGAACAGAAGTGCAACAAAACACTTATATGTCAAGAGAGCATAAAGCTTATACTTATCTGAGAATATATACATTGAAATATAAAAATGCATGCATAGTTAATTATGTTGCGGTATTTTTCGGGTACCAAGTCAAAAAAAAAAAAGAAATTATATAAAACATTTGTAGAAATCCTTTCTCACATGCCCATTACTGTATGTACAAAAGTTACTTTGGACATGACTGGCTTTGCATCATGGATCATTCAGAAAAATAAAACAGTATATTTAACGTAACATGTAAAAGGAGATTCTTCAGAGTGTCACTTTATAAACAGGATTTAGGAACATGGCAACACAGTCATCTTTTGGGTTTGGATCAGATTGTTAGAAATGGACAGAAAGACAGTTGTGTCACTTTGATACCATTTTCCTTCAAAAACAAAACCAAGACATCAGCATTCTCTTACCTGAGCGTTATGTTAAATGATTTGAAATGTTTAAGTTGTTCTTATGACAAAACACAGACTATTAAATACTGATTCAAATATTTCATCTTAGGAGGTAAAAATGGAATTTAGTTTACCAAACTCATCCAAAACCCTAAAACAAGGAGAGATATATCAGCCAGGCAGCTTCTCCTTGTTACATATTTCAATAAGGCACAATGATACAGTATATACAGCGTTTGCTGTATAAGGACACAGTTCTCCATTGAATGCACATGTAAACAGTGAAATCTCTGATTCCAATTCATTGGACTGAATGCTGTTTATAGTTTTGAAACGCTTTTGGGTAAGAGATGTGGTGGACGCTTTTTGATCACAAGAAACTGTGACTGAAGATTGAAATAAGTAATTGTTGAAATGTACTTTGAGTGTGTGTGCATGTGTAAGAGGGATCTTACTAGAAATGTATCAAATAAGGCAACTTCAGAAGGAAAATGGGAGCAATCCTTATGATATTCACAAGGAAGGTTATACAGAAAAAATTGTAAAAAGTAAGACAAGTTCAAAAGGTGAAATAAAAAGGATTTACATGCTTGTCAATACTCCATTCAATGGCAAAGGTGACCACAATCTGAGAGAAATAAATAAAAAAAAAACATTTTTAACAATGTTGAAGTAAATATTTGCTGTATTAATCACTCTGTTAAAAATAAAAGGACCATTTTAGAACAGTGATTTCAAGAATACTTTTGTTGGGCAAACTCTTTCAGAGTATAGAGTATACTAATAATACTGCTGCCACCTACTGTTCATACAGCATTGTGCCATTTCTAATAATGGCTGAATAATGAGAAATGTAGCAGGCAAGAAAATTGTCCAAACTGTAACTGAGATTCTGATTTCTCAAGACATAGACAGACAAACACATTCATGCCTGCGGGCAAGACAAGCTGCTTATTCACCTGACCTGCATGGGGAAAATGCACAAATGTGCACGCTCCACATAGAAGGACCAGGTCCAAGATTAAAACCCAGGGGGGGAAAAATTTAATAACTTGATTGGGAGAAATGGTTGCCAATTTCTATACAGGCCTAAACAAATCCTTTCCTCCCTTGAGGTGAGTTTATACATGAATCCACCGGAATTTCCAAAACCATAAACTGCCACATAGACAACTCAATGTAAAAACTGAGTTGCTTCTGACTCTGCATCTGCTTCCAACCAGCTATTAGTTATACTGGATCTGTCATACAGTCCTTACACTTATTTTAAGTACCATTGTTGACATCTACTGCGTCATGTAAGGTCAAAGGGCAGGAGCCCGGGCTCAGATGAGGCGGGAGTTTTTAAGGAATTGGATGAGGACCTGGTAGACAAACTTGTACTGCAAGATAGTCTGCACCATCAGCATCCTCTGCTGCCTCAGCTCTGACAACATGGTGGGAACCTCCATTGGCTGAAGAAAAAAAGTGGAAAAAGGAGCAAAGTGAGAAATAATTCACCAGCAGGGGTATGAACTGTAAAATGCATTCTGTTACTATTAACATAACCTAACTTCAGGCACATTTCATATTGTGTATTATTATTTAGCTGTCTTACTCTGTACAGTAACAAAGTCATGTCTGCTGGCTAATAAAAAGACAGATATATTGCAAAACACAGACTGAAAGTCTTTCATTAACTTGTCTCCTCTACCTTCAAACATTAGCATTTTTCTCACTTCAGAGGCTTCACTAGGAGGAATCTATTTTGGTCAGTCTACAAAGGTGAACAACATGCTTTCACCATTTCTTTATTCATCCAATTCAGTCTCTTCTAAAGTCACAAGTTCTTCATCAACATATCAGGTGCTTACTAATTTTAGCAAGCCTCCAGCAAAAAAACCAGATTGTCCAGCTAAAAGGTTGAACCTGGTTACACATTTGCTGCAACGCAATGCATCATGTGGCCAATCGAATACATGTAAGTGCACATTCCTGGTAGACTGCTTTGTAACATGAACACTGAATTTATACTGTTTACCTTGTGAACATTGCGATAAAATGATTGTTGGAGTGAAAACTTTCCAAAGCTATAAAATCCTCTCCCTCATAATATTATTAAGTGCTGCCCAGTGTTTTGGTGTTTAATGATGTCACTATAGCAGACTTTCTGGATCATCCTACCAATACCTGAAGCAAAACACCCCCACCAACACTTTTTTTTTTTTTTTAACAGTGCTGTTTCCAGTCTAAATGCCCTGTAAGCCCAATGTCCACCCACCTCATTGTGCTCCAGGCAGCTGATCATGAGCTCAGTAAGGATGACCACTCCAGTGCGACCCACCCCGGCACTACAGTGCACCACCACAGGAGGATTGAGGCTCTTTGAGGTGTCCAGCATGGAGTTGGTGTGTCTCCTCACAGACTGGATTTCCTCAAGGTAGGCTGCAGGAGAGAATGAGTGGACAGAAAGGAGAAGATGCAGTTAAGATGTTGGGATTGTGTCTAGCTGACTGTTTTAGTTGTTCAGCATCTTGTTTCTTTAATTAGACATGAAAGAATGAGGGAACATTCATTGTTTCATCATTTATGTTTTGAAATTATTCATGTACAGATCGAAAATTTAAAAAAAGTAAAGGTGGTAATACTTACAGAGGAATCCCTGGACATATTCAGGACAGCCCTGCTCAGGCCAGTCAGTGTACTGCAGGTGCCAGACCGTCCTCTCCTGGCCAGACAGCAGGTGTTTGACCTTTAACCCTGTGGTGGCGTAGCAGCCTGAGTCGGTGCGAAATTTGGTTGTCACCTTGAATTTGCCATGAGTGGCCGAGTTGTGTTTAGAGCCCAGTTTGGGCCAGTAGCGGTGACTCTTGGACCTGCCACCCTCCTGGAATGAAGAGAGGATGAGGATGGATTGGTGAGTTGATAGAAGGACAAAAAATGGAGAGCAGATGAAGGAAAAAAAGATTATGAGATAAGCTTATACATAAACACAAACGCAAAGACAGAAAAATGCACACTCTCACTTTCATGCTATTTTTCACACACAGACAGACGCCAGCTGTCGGTCCCAGAAAAATATCAACATCTGCGAGTGCCATGTGTGTGCATATGTGTGTGTGTGTGTGTGCGCGTGTGTGTGTACCTCCTCGGCTGTAACCATGGCGATGACGTTGACCCCTTGCTCCCAGACCATCTGCCAGAAGTCGGCACAGGTGCTGGCGAGAGGACCCTGGGTGGCAATGTAGTGCCACTCCTCCCCTCTGATCATCACCTGGGAAAACACACACACACACAAACACATAAAGAATCAATTAGTGGAAATTATAGTGACTGCAGTGGAAACAAGAATCTGACTAAACATGTGTAAACATACAAATTCACTTTATTACTAACAAGCTAAATCTAAACCAAATATGAATGAAAACTCACACGTAAACCAGAAATGAATACATTTGTAATTTAAAATATATTCAATGTCAAAAGCTCGGTAATCACATCCACCACTGGAGGGCAGTATGAACACCTCTTCTACACTGTGACCCTTTTCTCTCATTTAAAAACTCAACAGCTCCTCTCCAGCTTTCTTCTGCTTTCCCTCATTAACAATCATAGGGCCACACACAGGCCTGAAACCATTTTCAACAACCTCTAACCACATAGACTTTGGAGTGCCATTACATAAGGAGCATGTCCCAGCTGATTCCTCAGACCACCTCGTGACTGTAAACACTGTATTAAGAGATGGATGGGGAATAAACAAGGCCTTTTGTTCTGCGGCAGCTACCTTAAATGACGGGGGAAGTAAGAGGGTTACACCGTGATAGGCAGCGATTCAGTGCGGTGATCGCACTCGCGCTCTGGACTGCAATTAGGCACACACACACACACACACACACACACACACACGAAATGCAAACTCATGCGGACATACACAAGCCTGAGCGCACACACACACTGCTTTGCAACTGGGAATGAATAGAGGGCTAGTGAGAGCAGCTCAGGTTGACTTAAGAGGGTTTGGAGTTTGGACCACATTCCTTGGGAATTCCACAAGCTCTGTGAGCTTAAAGGCACAAACAGCCTTCAATAGTTGCCTTTCATCCTTTCCTCCGAGCCGTTCCCTGCTTAGAAATGACCACAACAAAGACTAGCGGAAAGCTGAATGCATCACGTTTTTGCTCTTCGGTTTAATATATGATGTATGATGTGGGTGTTGCGAAGCATTTCAGACTGTCGACTGTGTACAAATAACCCTGAATCTTATTAAACGCTTTGTGAAATATTTTATTACTAAATAAGACTTGGGTGCCTGTCAGAATTATTGGTTTTCTTTATATAAGTTCACATTGAAAATTGACAGATTAAGTCAAATCCAGGATGTCATGTTGGCATAATTAAGACTGTATGAGCCAATGGAACAGATATAATGTTGTATGAAGTTATGGATGGATCAATTGTTCCTCTTAAGCTAAATTAACTATTTAAAAACCCTTTGGATTGTATGTCACAAAGCTGAGAAAGGGCTGTTTTTCTTAGTTCAGGAAAAGCAATCATACCCTAAAAAAGAAACATCTTTCATGAGCAAACACAGAGAAAGTGTCAAATCAATTACATAAGATCACAGAAAGATATGAGCAATAATCATCCCCAAAATGCATTTATACACTTTTTGATATTTTACCCATGACCCCATGAGCGCACCTTGATATGCGAGGCATTGATGTAGCCTGTGTTGTTCTCCTTGTTGGGTACAAGTTCAACCCGATTTTGTTCATACGGAACGACGTCACGGAAACGGTTGCGCTCTGTGTTTTCAGGCAGGGTTGCCGTGGTGAGAACACAGTCTGCCCTCTTCTTGAGCACCTGCTCATACTCAGTGAAGACTCGTTCCTCTTCCAGCTTCAACTCCAAGGTCTTACACTGAGACAGAGAGGAAGAGAAAGAGAGAGGAGAAGGAGGAGGGGGGGGAGAGTTAGTCATTGAATTCCAAGCAACACATCATTCAGAGGTTTCTCTTTCAGTCCCCCAAAGGGGCTTTTATTCGTTTACATTCTACTATACAAGAGACTATTCAGACCAGCGGATTCCAGAAATCTCATTATAATATACGTTCACATTTCTAAACTCTGGTCATCACTCACAGCTGAATACAGACTTTAATATCAAAGAATTCAAAGCATGTATAATGCACCAACACAGCTGTGAAAAGAGCAGAATATGCAGTGGTGGTTGTCTGTGGTATTCATCCTGGAGGGGGTAAGTGTTTATTAGGCCGGTCATGTTTGAGAGGGCAGCATCTCTGTCTCTCTCTCTCTCTCTCTTTTTATCACTCTTTCTCTGTGGCTCACTCGCTCTCTCTCTCGGGTCACATTCTTAACATACTAGCAGGCCCAGAGGCGATAAGCACCACCATGCCACGCGTTCCACAGCCCACTTAGGGCTTGCCCCCGTTAGCTTAGCAACAGTCGGGACAAAGGCTGGGTTTCACACCTCCATACTCATTAGTGAACAAATAGGCCATATTTGGGAGACTGAATGCATTAAATTAATGTGATCATGTGAAACTGTGTTTGAGTTTTATGGTGACCACCGTCATACAAGCTTTCCATGCCAGTGCCAATAGGTGAGAAAGCTGATGGTTTAAAGATCCTATCTGTAAAGCTCCAATCATAAAAAGTAAAATATGGGTTTGAAGACATTTTAAATTCTTTAATCGAATTAAAATTCAATTGTTCTTCTTCATCTGCTATTCTATTTAGCTGTATAATCATGGTGTGATTGTATTTGCAGTCTGAAATTGTTTGTTTACATAATTTTTGGACAATTGTGAGTGAAGTAGTACTACAAAAGGTATGTTTTGTATCTCTTGTATCGTAAAATGAGAATTTATGTGAATAAACATAAATTTTGCAGCATAATGGATCACAGAAGACTTAGGCAGGGTAAAATAACTGTAATGTAATTGCAGCAAAACAGAGACTGTAAATTATTTTAACCATAACATCATCATTTTTAAAGCTATTTATGAATCATTCATACATATTGTCTTGCTGAAATACAAACAAAAACAGACATTTGCTAAATCCTACTTCTAAATACCTCATGATATGCAGTAAAATACACAAAATCTTCAAGACTCGAGCAGCTAGACATACAGTTTCTACAGTAGGACGGATCATCTTACCCGTTCGTCTGTAGCAGCCTTGGCACCTTCCTCCCCGGGACACTCTGGGACAGGCATTCGGGCTACGTAGAGGCCATTGAGGGCGGCCATCATCAGCGGTCTCTTCATGGAGTCCACTGACATCTTCTGCCTTTCCAGCGTCTTCAAAAGAGAGGAAAATCCCGGTGTCGAGGTTACAGGTACTGGCAGCATTGCAAGACTAGCTGACCTGCTGTGGCCTGAGTACAGCATGTCTATGTGTGCATTGTGCGTTTGCAGAAGTGGGTGGAGAGAATTTGACGTGCATGTCCACGTGTATATGCATGTGTGTGTGTGTGTGCGTCCTGTTTGTAGGCCAAACCTGGTCATCCCCCTTGTATTCTGTCCAAAGGTGTGAACTAACAAGACCCGCATACAAAGCCTATTAACAGTAGACTTGCAGCTTCTTACCCACCTCACTTCAAACCTCAACTTAGTTTTGATCCTTTCATCCTCGTTTTATCCTTCCTCATATCTTTCATCCCTTTGTTTATTCCCACCTACCTCTTCAGTCTTCTTTTCTTTACAGAGCACACACTCCTGTCACCCCCGTCTCTATTTTTTTTTTTAACCACGCTAGCCAAACTCTGACCCACATTGCATGGTCCCTCCTTCCTCCAAGGATTACCTCTCCTAATCTCCGATGCTATTAAACCTCCAGGACAGCTCCACCCTTCCCCTCTCCAACTCCTTCAGTGGGGCAGTCAAAACAACAGCTTGGGGGTCACTAGGGGTAGGTCTATGTATGAAATAAACCAGCTGGTATGAATGAGGGCTATTAGCATCTGAGTTTCTTTGGAGTTATGGACAGAAGTAACAAAAACTTATTTAAGGTAATTCTGTGGGCTTGAATCACATCGTAAACACACGACCACATCAGGTCAATCTTGAATAGAGATTTATCGCTTCTAAGTGAGGTGATTATATGATTTAACTTATACCTGGACTCTGGTGCTGTATTAAATGTTTACGCCTTAACAGAGAGCTGACCTACACATGCACACCCAACCCAGAGCATAATCTGTAGGATTTATTGGGGGTTTTAGCTGCCTGGGGGGACTCAGAGCCTAGTGCTACCCTCTCAAGTGCTGAACCCCGGATTACTGCTAATCAGGAGCTATGAAACTACCTAGCAAACAACAGGATGCAATTTTAACTGGACCAGTATGGTGATTTTTGTTTTGTTTTTTGGTTTTGTCCAGTACAGAATAATGTTCTTTTTGGGTTACTTTAGTTCTATCTCATGATGTGATTGTGATTTAACTTCTTGTTTAGAGATTGAGTACATAGTTAGAGTTATACAACATGACATGATCAAGCCTGTTACTGACACTGACATATGTTTATGTTGATGTGTTCCTTAGAGATACAATTAAATATAATTAATGCTTACATACAGTAATATTTGTATATAAATAGTAGGGCTGTGACTAAAAATTACAATCATTATCAATTAAACTGTTGATTATGTTACTATTTGTGTGTCGACAGTGTGCATATCCAACCCTAGTTGGGTACAGGAACAATTAATATTGCTGTTGAATCATTTCCTCATGTGATGAATGGCATGTATTAATATAAAATTTGTTGACATTGGCTAAAATTAAATCATAAAAAAATAGAATGTCTTACCCTCTGAGCAATTTCCCTCTCCACTATGCTGTCCTCCAAGGAGAACATCTCCGACACTGGCCTCTCTTTGAGCGGCTCCTTCCTCACCCTCTCCTTCACACTGGTCAGGTCCGGTTCTGAAATAGATGGGCCTAAAACGGCTCCATTCACCCCACCCTGGTCCCCTCTGGTCAGTGTCCCACCAGCACTTGCACCACCACCACCTCCAGGCCCGCAACCACCCTGGCTGTGCCCGGGTTTGAGTGCCCGGCCCTGGGCCTGGCTTGGGTCCATTGGTCCCTGGTTGCCCTGTGGTCCTTGATTATGGTTGCGGTGGTGGGTGTGGTTGTGATTGTGAGTGTGGGCACGAATCTGAGCATTGCTAGGAGGTCTGGGAGGACCAGGGTACTCTGGAGGGGGTTTGTTGGGCAGCTTAGCCAGAGCAGCCTGTAGCTGAGCACTGATGCTGATTTCCTCATTGAGACCTGGGATTTGAACATCCAACTCAGGACTCTCCTCTTCCTCCTCCTCTTCTTCTTCACTCTCACTGCTGTGGATCAGCATGGTAGCGTTGGAGAGAGTCTTTTGATGCTGGTAGGCCACGGGCCCCGGTGGCGTTACAGACGTTTCTTGTGCTTTCTGGGCAGGCATCTGCATAGGCAACTCTTTTGGCTGCTGAGGTGGAGGTTGGGGTTGTGGCTGAGGGGTTTGGGGCTGAGGCTGAGGCTGAGGCTGAGACATGGACTGAGGCTGAGGGGGCATCACATGTTCTCTGAGTGTATTCCTCCGATGAAGCGGAGCATTCATGCCCTTCATCACCATGCCCTCCATCCCACCTCCTACTCCTCTCATGCTGCTGATCACCTCCATGCTGTGTCTCTTACCCAGGGTGGAGCGGTGTTTAGCAGCAGCAGTTAACGGTTCACTAACCTCCTGCAGGGATTGGTGCACCACGGCTGAGCTGTCCGGCTGGAAGGTCTTGACTGACAGCTGTACCATGCGGGTAACCAGCTCTGGACTGCTGCCCCCGATGCAGCGGTGACGGTGGCTGGCCAGGTCCGGTGTGCTGGTGGCCGGGCGGAAGGAGCTGGAAGGGTAAGGTGGAGGAGGCCGTGACATGTGGTTTCTCAGCATGTTAGCTGTAGCTGCATAGCTTCCCGCGTTTGCCCCCTGTTGTTTGGTATTTGCCAGCTCAGGTGTGCTGACAGTGTGAGAGATTGAGCTTCCTACACCTCCACCACCACCGCTGCCTCCACCTCCATTAATGCAGGGTGAATGACAGGGCCCCTGGCTGCTGGCTGGTCCTCCCTGATGGGGGCCATGGGACACTGGCTTACTGTAGCTGATCTGCAAGGTAGATGTCACAAAGAAACAGTATGAAATGCAGTAATGAGCAAGAAACAAACAGGTGTAGTAAAATATATTCAGAGCATCCACCTATACCTGTGGGGCATAAGGTCCTGGGCTGGGCCCAAGGCCATGATAAGGGGCTCTCTCCCTCATCTCTGGCTGGCTGTACACCAGAGCCTCAGGCTGGCGGTAAGCACAGGCATTACTGATGTTCAGACTACGCAGCGATTGGCTGTGGAGGTCATGATGAGCTGGGAGCATGCGCCGCTTCTGCCGCATGACAGCATCGTACTCGGGCGTGGGTCGGTAGGACGGAGCAATGATGGCGCTGTGGCGGTGACTCGGGATGTAGTCCGGGCGCATGAGCTCACTGCCAGGGATGCTGAGGTTGGAGGACATGGGCGAGGGAGGGACGAAAGTCTGGGAATGATTGAGGGAGCTCAGGCTGGGGCTGCTGTACATGCTTCCATTGGGCACAGTGCCGTTACGAAAGGGAAAGTCCACCGGGCAGTGGTCCAGACTGGTCTCTGACTTGTAGTAGGGGTCGTCATGGAAGATGCTGTCTAAAGAGCACAAGAGGGAGGAAGAAAGAATCAAAGAGGAGCAAAACCCTAAATGGCAAAGAGCTTTCATTTATGTGCTAAATCCATTTATAGATCCCCTCCGGGCATGTTTTAGGACATGTACTCTGCTTTGAACATGTAATTTGACATGTTTTTTCTTTAAAACAAGTTGAACTAACAAGTAAAAAACTCCTAAAAGCACAAATCCTTCTTCCTCATTGAAAAATCTAAAAACTATGAATATATACAATATATACAGTATATATATACTCCACAGCTCTGCCATAAATTCTACATTTACAAAGCTTATACATTTTCAGTTTTTGTTGACATTGTCAGAAAGGTGATAATTCTATTTCATGTTTATTGTTGAAGTCGTAATGGGTGGTGGTGATGTACTGGAGTGCATTATATTGAAAAGTGTTCCTAATATTTTGCTCACCTCATGTATATTAATGGAGTCGACAATATCTTAGAAACACCATTCAATATAATGCACCTCAGTACACCACAACCCACAACCACCTCAATAATAAAAATAAACTAGAATTATCACCTTTCTGACAATGTCAACAAAAACTGAAAATGTATAAGCTTTGTAAAATGTAGAATTTACTGCAGAGCTGTTGTATTGGATCGCACAGTTGTTTTCTTTTTACAGATTTGAAATATTTTCTTCCCACTAAAACAAAGTGGTGTGCGTGTTTGTTCAACAAATCGAGCATTCTCTCTCGTGTGAAACTATCTCAAGCCCACAAGCGGGCAGACGTGCATAATCTAAGTCCACACAAACAGAATGTGATGCTGCGATGCCTGAGGTCTCACTCCAGAATGATCTCACACCCACGCATAGTAGCACACCCAGAATGTTTTTCCACTCACTCTGTTTTACTGTCAAGCCGACATGAGTGAAGCTCTTTGGATTATAAGGCGGGGTGAGTGTGTGAACAAGTCAATGAAAGAGCGAAGCACAGATGAGGTCACTGCTCAGCGCCCCAAACATTGGGCTCTAATTGGCTGGGAGATTGTTAAAGTACAAATGAGCTCTCTTAGTCACACGACTGATGGGAAGGACACAATTAGCTCCATTCAAATGCTTCACTTATTATCAGGGAGGGTGACATCTTAAATCATAGAGGTTAAAGCAGTGAGCTAGAGGGGTTGAAGCTTAGTCTGAATGCGTTTGTCTGTGTGTGTGTGTGTGTGTGTGTGTGTTTTGTACGTACCTTGAGAGCTCTGTGTGTCCTGGTAATGCTCTCCATACTGGGAATGCATTGTCTGGAAGTTACAGGACTGGGGCCGCGGCTAAATGAAGACAAACATAAGGATGCAGGACATTGTTATACTTAATTAAGTTATCAGCAACAGCCTTTAAAGTGTCCTTGAAATGTGACTTTTATTTTTCTACATAGGTTTAATTTTCTTTACTTTCTTTATTCTGTTTCGACACATCTACACAACAGGTGACTATGGCTGACTCCGACCTATTCTCGGGCCATGCAGTTGTCAACCGCCAGGGCCTGTGGTTCTCCAGACAGACATCTGAGCACTCGAGTGGACTGACTGAACAGCTACTGTGCCACATTTAGCTGAGCCATTGTCTGGGCAGCAGGGAGGGAGACGCACAAATCACTGCCTTCATTGTCGCACCGGAAATCAGTCCAAGCAACACCCTTGCAAACTTTCCAACAACACCCACCACACCACCAAAACATTAAAACCAAGACTCCATGGCACAATTAAGAGCTGCCCTGAGTGGAAGAATGGGACCAGATCTCTAACCACAGCCTTTTCTGACTTCCCTCCCAAATTCTCTCTCTGTCTTCTAGCTTCTGGTTTCATTTATACAGACCAGAGGTAATAACAAACAGAACTCAACAACCAGTGATATTAAATCATATCAAAGAGAGGAAAGACTTGTGAGGGGCTGACAGTACCAGAGAGAGGCGGTGGGTCCAGGTGGGTCGCCTCCTGAGTGGTGCAGGTGAGTGAGTCGGCCTAAAGAGAAACAGATGCATTAGCAGATGAATTCACCCATGAACTCTAGAAAGGAACATTAAATTTAGCAAATATACCATTTGTTTTTGGTATTACACTCATTTCATAACCTTCAAATGGTTCCTGAACTTTTACAAGCGAAATGTTGCTTATGCAAAGATAATGCTGATTATAAATGTTCTAATGGCCTTCAGCTGTCCTCCCTGGGTGGCCTCGAGACTCACTCTGCACAGATCTTGTTCTGTTTGTAGAACTTGTGTCTGGCCGTGAAAAGGCGAGCGATGTACTTGGCCATTTCCATATCCTCCTGCACATAGAGACACAGAGAGAAAAATATTGATATTCTAAATTAACACAGCAGTTGCATTTATAGTAAATCAAGACTGATTTCTTCTGTGTGAAGGAATATCCAGGAATGTGTTTGTTGTTTTTTTTTTTTGTTGAACTTCCCACTAGAAACCTTGTACGAAGCGTGTGTGTGTGTGTGTGTGTGTGTGTGTGTGTGTGCGCCGAGACCACCTGCAGACACAACACTCACCATGTGAAAAATGATGGTGTCATCTCTGCTTGTTATCTCCACTGTGATGGCTGACTTGTTGTGTGCGATGGTACCAATGTCCTTCCACCTGTCACATGGAAATAAACACACAAAAAAAACACATTGAGTTTTCCTGCATAAACTAAATTCAGACTATTTTCATGCATCTTTTCATTTGTTCACATTAAATGTCCTTCATCACCGATGAGGTCAAAGGTCATACATGCAAAGAAAATAGATAAATAATGAGGGTAGACTTGCTTGTGGAGCATGATGGATCTGCCATTTCGGTGTTTGACAAACACTCCAATGAAGGACACGCCAATGAATATATCGTTGGTGTAGTTGTCCTGTAGAGGAAAGGAAAATATTGCGTGGACACTTAAAAGTCTTCTCTGCAATCAAAGACACTGCATACTCTCTAGAGGTGTGTGTGTAGGAGGGTGGAGGTAATTTATCTACCTTAGCAGGAAAGCTCTCCTGGCCAAAGCCATCCAGTTTCTCTACCTCCTTGATATACAGCAGCTCTGCTTCAGCTGCCTGCATTCGACTGGAAAGTACAGACAGAAACAGTACCTGATACTAAGAATCTTCTTGTTTATAGATCTTTTCCCTTTTTTTATTATGTGCACATGCACAAACACACAGATATATATATATCTATATATATATATAGATATATATATAAAGATGAAGCTGGCCGTACCAGTGACTCTTGTGCTCCTCAGCAACTTTCTGAGTCCACTCCTCCAGCACCTCTTCTCCATTATGCCAGTTCTGAGAAATAAACAAACAAACCAAAAAAAGAGAGCAAAACATTAGGCAGAAAATAAGAGAGGAGGGCACCGATGGAGGAGAGGCAGTAGGAGTAGGATTAGGGGAAAAGAGAAGAAGGAGAAGAGAAAAGTGATGGAGGTGAAGAAAAAGTGAAATGATGAGTTTCAGTGACAACAAGAACAAGACATATTGTAACAGAGTAAAATCATGTTTCATTACTGTAATACATTTAGTATTCTTTCACAAGATCTCTATCTCTGCCACACTGTCACTCTGATCCAGTCTGTTTTCTGCCTGTCAATCAGGTATGCAGAGGGAGGAGGTACACAGGTAACACAAGAATGTGTGCCTTCAGGCAACACACACATAGAGACCCACACACACACATACTGTCCATATTTGAGCAGCGAAGGTTTGAGGACTCACCACTGGAAAGAGCACGTACTCCCTGAGGAAGTCCTGAGACATGAACTGAGTGAAGTCTCCAAAGTCAGCTAGAAAACACACACATTTATAATTTATTAGACAAAGGATTTTTGCATGTATGAATGTAAGGTTTGCACATCATGTTGTTATTCTAAGACATTGGGAACTCAATATTTTAGGGTAATGTACAACAATAACACTGAAAACAGAACTGACAACTGGTATTTATGGGCCTTCTTCTAAAAAGTTCAATCTATATAGATCATCACATGAGAGGATAACCTGTCAGGATTATTACAGTCTTTCCAATTAACACCAAGCTAAAACTTCATATTTTCCTTTTCTACACACTTATAATATTCCAATGTATTCCAACAATAAATTTTAAAAACAACATATTTGCCTTTGCCTTTGTAATGTATTTTGATATCAAGACTGTTGATGACCATTGAATTGCTAAGTAGCTAAAACTACAAAATGTGCAGTAACTTTATGGCTTGCTACATTATATGAAATAAGTTTTTTTAGTTACATAATATTTCTAGGGAGGATATGTGTGCAGTTACACATTAGGGATACAAAGTAATGTACTATGATAACACTATATTTCTACTATAAGTTAAAACCTTTGATTCAGAGGTAATCAGAGGCTACTTGTTACTATTTAGTAGTTAGTCCTTGATTTCGTTTCCTTACTCACCCCTTGTCAGGATCAGGAGTTTGCCTACTTCACTGTTAAGTATTACCAGAAATAAATGTCTCATCCTCCACAACATGCTCAGGCGTCCAGATAGGGCCTGTAAGTGCATCGTAAGTACTGTTTTGCTGTCTGCTGGACAAAAAGAGGTGTAGCCAGGGATCCTCACTTCCCGACAGATAAGGGTCTTCCTGATGCTGCTGAGGCTAACCTTGGAGCTAGCGATAAGCTAACTGTCTGTTTACATTCCCCCTGAGACATAGACAGCACCCAGGAGCAAGATCGAGGAGATGGAGTGAGGTTGTGTGTGTGTGTGTGTGTGTAAAGACTGATACCATAGGAACTCAAGTGGACTGGGCTCTCCCCGTGGTATGCAGCCATATTAGGTAGTGAAGTCAAGATGACCTGAGAAAGTGTGAGTTTGTGCTCTCTCTTTCTCTCTTGTGCTGTCTGTCTCTCTCCAGTAGATTATTCGCATGAGTTGTTTGTTCATGCATGTGTGTGTTTGTGTGTCTTACCTTGTACTGCTAGGCCAGCTAGTCTGATCCCCTGCTCTACTGTGCAGTGGAGACGTCCATCAAGCAACTCCTTCTTCACCTGCAGGTAATACTGATACCTGGAAAGAAGCACAGAGAAAAGAAAACAAGGAAATGGTTATTCAGATTTGATGCTGTAGTCAGCTATATTAGCATGGCCTCAACACTATTAGATGTATTGTTATGAAACATTGCAATGGTAGTTTGTCCAATTTTGCTTTATGATCAAATCCTCGCAAAACTAATGACATTCCCATTAGCCCATTAGGTGTACTTTGTGTTTAGTGTTAATTAACAAATGTCAGCATACTAAAATGCTAAACAAAGATGGAAAAAATGATAAACATTATACAAGCTAAATATGAGCATGTTAGCAGTTCGTTAGTTGGGGTTAGTTGGGTTAGTTAGTTGGATTAGTTTGGTGGGTGGGTGGGTGGGTAGATGGATAGGTGTGTGGTTAGTATAGAGTAAGATAGGATAGGGCAGGGTAGGGTGGGTTGGGTAGTTGGGTAGGGTAGGGGTGGTTGGGTGTGTAGGGTAGGGTAGAGGTGGGTGGGTATGGTAGGGTAGGGTAGGGAAGGGTAAGTTAGGGTAGGGTGGGTGGGTAGATAGGTAGGTAGGTAGGTGTGCGGGTAGGGTAAGGTAGGGTAGGGTAGGGGTGGGTAGGGTAGTTGGGTGGGGAAGGGTAGGATGGGTGGGTAGGTAGGTGTGTGGGTAGGGTAGGGTAGGGTAAGGTAGGTAGGTGGGTACTTTATTAATCCCTGGGGGTAAATTTCTTTGTTCGTTCTAAGTATAAGAGCTAAACTTTTCTTTTGACTCTTAGTCATGTTTTTACATAACAGACTGCATACCACAGCCCTTCTACCAGCTTAACTGTACAAAAAAATCTGACTAAGTGGGTGGTATCATAGCATTCTTATTAGCTTCAAGAAACTCACCAGAATTCAGATGGTGCTAAATATTATTTTTCCAAATAGCCACAAAGTCTCTGAACACCAGTTATATAAAATTGAGTTGGAAAACATGATGGGTTTCAGTTCAACACTTGTATCCAAAGAAAGTAAGAGGAGCTGTGCTCGAGGCATTGCGCATTAGCAACTGAAGGCTTGCAAACATCCACTGAGACACCACAGAGAGACGTATTCCTCTGCTTCTGGTTTGTGCAACAGAAAGTATGCGTCAAGACAGTATTGGCAACAGCATTAGCCGCTTAAGACAATGCCAGAGAAGCCTGATGCAGAATCCCAGCAAGGAATGAGTGAATCACCTCTATTTGAAATACCAATGACTCATTTTTGACTTGAGAGGAATGCCAAATGTATACCAGTAGGGGCTAAACAACACAATTTTATAGTTAAGTACATTTTTAGTTAACAGCAAGCATGTCTTATTGAGGCCAAATGTTGAGCTGATTCTAATAAGGACAGGGTTTAATCTTAGGTAGGACCAACACAAGCTGGACAAAAGAAGAGCTTTATAATTGTGAGGCAAACCAGGGCTCAGTGCACTGTGGTTTTGAGCAATGGTGGTTTTGCCGAGTGTAAGCTGATATGATGACACTGTTCAGATTGTTGCGGCCACTGCAGCCTTCACACAAGTCCCAAAGCCAAGAGGCAAAAGTGGTAAAAGTCCTGAAGCCAAGAGGCTGAAACACACAGCGCTCCTTAAGTTTCTGAGCTCCTTTTGTCCACTTTTAGCCCGGGTCCAACTGAATGTTTGTCTTTTGAAGAATGGAGTGGCCACACAGGAGGAAAGAGAGAAAACTGTCAGGGTGACCAGACTCAGCTGCATAAAACTTGCACACCGTTTCCTGTTTGTTGCCATGGTGACCATGGGCTGAGTCTTTCCAATGTGGGCTGTGAGACACCTTTTCTGACATGTACTCTACTGTTTAGCTCCATCTGTACTTTTAATTCACTCTCAAAGTTTCTTGCCCTCCTTTACCTCCTCACATCTTTCATTTTCATATTCTTTTTCACATTCTCTCCCCCTCTCCCCCACTTGTTCTTGCTCTTTTCTTTTTTGAGCTCCTCTCAACGTACTCCCGGGCCTATAATCTGACCCCGCCCTCCTCCCTCACCCTGTCATTACACCCGTTGGCTAAGCTGCCATTCCGTTCCCGTGGCAACCCTCTAATTAGCCAACCCCAACCACCACGGCTGCAGCGGGGGGCGGGGCTTGATGCGGTTGGGAGGGGAGGAGCCTCGCGGGACACAAACCCTTCAAATGATTGTGGACTTTGTTTTTACAAACGCTCCATGTTTTCCCAGCGTTCTCTGTATGGGGTCTGGGGAAATGTTGAGGTTGACGGTGGTTGGTTCTCATTCTGAGGTTCGATGGTAACAGCATGAGGCCAGCGGTGAAGAGGCGGACAGTAAACTGTTGAAATAACTATGAACAAGTGAAAGCGTGACAGTGAAAGGCAGTAAAGAGAGGTCTAAGGGTGTGCTCATGGGAGAGCCCAAACTATACAAAACAGCCACGAAACATCTTATAGAACAGCGGTTCCCAACCTCTTAGAGCCCAAAATTCACAAGATAAACCAAAGTAAAAGGTCTTAAACAAGCATTAGAAATATGTTTTCCAGTTTTCTCCTCCGTTTACCATCTCACGACCCTCAGACTTATATCAAATTAACACCCTTTAACACCCTTAGCCACCAATTTCATCTCAATGAAGACTGTTCTCTGTATGATAGCACAACTAGGACTGGGCGATATGATATCTGTCAAGATAAATTATCTAATTTCACCCCATCACAATAAATATTACGACATTTTTAATACAAACATACTATTTCTTAAATGTTTCTCTCATTTAATTACAATATGACCAGTTAAACATGCTGAGCTGTTGGCAGATTGGATGCTTCTTCTGTTTAGATGTCCATGGTTGTTGTGGCTGTTGTTAGTTCATAGACATTTACTTAAAATATTCTTTATGTCTGCAATTTGATACATCAGGTTTATTGTCCAATACTAATATAAACCGCAGACAAGCACATATTTAAGTTCATTAAACTACAATGTAAAGCCAAACAAAGCTTGAATTGTGTATGAGCCTTAAAAAACATTGACAGGCGTCTGGAAAATGTTTGTGTATGAAATTATCCTACCCACATATGAAATCCACATGCTGCATATTGAAGGATTTCATTCCAGAAAGATATACATCCACTTTAAAAGGCACCATTCATGTCTGAATATTTAAAAACATAAAGGCAATTCTGTCCTCATATATGTTTTGCAGATAATGATCTGCAAAATATAACATAGCATAGCTTGTCAAGGTACAGCTAATATTCCTGAACAGGGTTTACACAGTCAAAAATATTTTTGTAATGAGCCTGTGTGAGTTATGCTCATAACCATTTCTTTGGTAGAAAGTTGTTCCAATGAAATGTTTGTAGGTTATGCAGAGTAACAGGAACACTGTTTCTGGAAAGATATGTTGCTGTTGTAAAAGTCATTTTTCATTGCTGCAAGCACCACAAATGAAATTAACCTCCATTGTATAAGGGTTGCGTCAGATATTTTCATATATTTATATATAGATCGATAAAAATCTGGACAAAAAAAACCTTAATTACCTGCATGGCTGTGAGAAAATATGTGTCAATGTAATTTGCGTGAATATACGCTTAAAATGTATTAAAATTAGGTAACGAGCCTTTATATAGACTAAAAGTACAAGAAAGCATTTCTAATATTTGTTTTTTAAGTATATAGTATCATGCTCCTGTCACATAGAATCCTACTTGTAAGCCTGCACATACAAGACGTCCTTATAGCGGCACACACCTGGCATGTACGTATGTCACAATGACATCATCGTGGTGTAACGGCAGGTTAATATACATGGATAGACATGAGGTAAACCTTTCCTTACTAGGAGTTACTTGTGACTTCCACCAATGCAGAGCGCTCTGCTGGCACTGCAGGCAGCCACACAGGCACAAAGAGCCCTTTATATGCCCACTCATGTTCAAGCCCCGCTCAAGACATGCTGCCAGATGTCCAAGTGGCCCGGACAACAAGCCTGCGAGCATATGTGCATGCATGCATGAATGTGTGTATGTGTGTGTACATATGCCTCAACGCCCCCCCCCCCCCTTCCTCCACCCCCGCCACCTCTGCAGTGGTATGACCCTGACCACCCCCTCAGCCCCAGGATGAGTCCAGACGGCTTGTGTGGGAGGCAGGAGGATTTCACTTTGAAATGTGTTGAATCAGCAAGGGGCAGAACAGAGTACAGCTGTGTGTTTGTGCATGTGTGTGAGTGAATGTGTGTGTGCGTGTTAGTGATAACTAGCTGAACAAAGCTAGGATTTCAAGGCTGTTGGTGCTGTTAGCCTTGGGGGCTGCTGAGGCCAGCTGGCCTCGCTCCCCGTCAACAGCTCTCTGTTTAGGTTCCTCACTTTCTCTCTCTGGGCCACTTTGCCCCTCCTTCATATCAGTGAGACAGATGGAACAGAGGGTTTCATCCACTCACTCTACACCTCACCTTCTGCAAGATGAGTGTGTGTTCTGTGGTTAAAATGAGACAATTTTTAGAAAGAAAAAAGACAGAGCCGCCGCGGTATAATATATCTAGTTACAAGTAAGTATTATATATGGAAGGTAGTACAAGTTTAGAGGTCAAGCACTGGGCAACTGAATGGCACATACAGAAAAGTGATTCTGATCTCCTCCCACCTCACACATACACAAATAAAATTCACACTCTAAACAAACCACTGCAAACACAGAAGTAGTTACATTTAAATCCACAAAATAGTTCCTGATTATCTAAGTAAGGGTTTACCCTGATTCCATCAATATACCTGTTTCTATACTACAAAGCACAGTGTGATTAATAACATAAAAACCTTCCACCTAATGTTACAACATCAGGAGTTTCCCTTTCCCCCCAGTCTCAAACCTAACCTATGGTAATCTTATGTTACCATTGGTTTATCCCTCTGGCCGTCTTGGTGTGAATACGGCAACAAACTAGCGCTTTGAGGCATTGTTTTTTTAATCGTTTCAACACTGCAGAGCCTGTATAAAGATGTTCTCACAGATAAAAACACTTAGTAATGGTGCCACTTCAAGCACAAGTTTGTTTGTATCCTTGGGAATGTGAAGGAAAGATGAACCAATGAAAGAAACAGAGTGAAACTTTGTGACACAAAAATATCTTTGACGAAACATTGTAAAAACTCTAATTGAGGTGTTTGAAGTGTTTAGAATTTGACTAAATGCGGAGAACTCTACATGCAGTATCATATTACAAATACGATTACTGAGCTGAGCATGATTGCATTAATATAAGTGGAGTTCAGTGTTTACATGGGCACCAACTTTCTTGCATTACTGCCTTCATTGCATGATAATTGGATTACTGGTGTGAATATGTAGACAGTATACACACACACACACACATACACACACACACATACACAGACTTTAACCCCCTGCTCTGGGTAATTTTCACAGCTGCATGGAGGGAGGAAGAGAGGGAAGGAGAAACAGATGAATGGATGGACGGGAAGAGAAGGAGATCTAGTATCAGGTTACACATCAGTCAAACACTGAACTTCAAAGACCTGACCACATTATAAAACCCACATTACGTTCTCAGTCAGTCTCCTTTACTCAGGGGAGACAGAGGCAACGCTCTGTCTTTGTGGTGTCTGGCAACAAGTTACAATGGATTTGTCTCTAAAACCTTATAATCTGTTATTACTTAATAGAACATCTTAGTTTAGGGTTTTTTTCTTATTATTTAATTGCTGTTAAACTGAAGAAATTGAAAACAGTATAGCTCTTGTGCATGGAACAGGGCCCTTTTTTTGTGAAATGATATATCAAGGAAACAATGTCCCAAAAAACCAAAGTCTACTCTCTCGCACTGTTTTTACACACTAGTATAAACATACTTTTCTATGTGGACACATACATATGTATATGTTCCAGCAACAACACATGCGGGCAACAAGCTAAAACCACATAAATACCAAGGTATAAACCCAAAGCCGAGTCTTGCTGCCAAACTTTTACTTTCTCTGTCCCCACTTGTCTTCCTCTTTGCTTCTGTCACTCTGTCTCCAAATCTTCCCCCTTCCCCCTCCCATTAGCAGACCAGGTGTGTAGGCAAAAAACACACACCGGATCTGAGCCAGATCAACCTGCAGTCAATAAATTATCAACATTTTAAAAAGATGGCTGTCAGTCGTTATTGTGTTCACGCTGATTGATGGGAGTTCTTAGAGGATAGTACTGACAGTATAAGGCTCTTGATTTTTGGCGAATCCCTTGATGAGACCTGGTTGACTGAAAAAAAAGTGTTTGGAACTATTAAAAAAAGTTGAGAGGATTATTTTGAACTTGAAGTGAAGAGAAACAGAGACGAGGCTTTTAGAGAGGTTTGCCTCGGGAAGCGTGTATGCTCTTACAATGTGGAGTATTGTGACTAACTCTTCTGACAGGGCTGCAGCTGGCTTCTGAGAGGATTCTTGGGAGAGTGTGCGAGGTGTGTGATGTGAGCGAGCGAGCGTGTGTGTGTGTGTGTGTGTGTGTGTGTGTGTGTGTGTCTGTGTGTGTGTTTTGTAAACCAGACATTCCCCCACCCCCTTTACCCCCAGCACTTCTGCTGGGAGGAATGTGTGGTCCGCCTCCTACGCTGGACGGTTGTGCCAACATTCCTGACTAACAGAAAAAGAGAAAGAGGGAGACTGAAGGAAAGGAAGAAGGAGGAAGAGACGCAGGGAAAGAGAATTAAAATGTGGGGCTGGTGTGATGTGAAGATCTGCTTCTGATTAAAAAAAAAAAAAAAAAAAGGAGTGGGGTGACACTATGTACAGGGACTGTAAGAGAAAAAAAAGGGGTCTTGAGAAAAAGAGGGGACCATTGTTCCCTAAATTGCCCCCAAGGCCCCATCATAACCCCTTCAACCCCATAACCCCCATACACACACACACACACACACACACACACACACACACACACACACCATAAAAGCCCGCAGGGGATTCCTGGAATACCATCCCCTTACCAGAGCAGACCCTGGCTTCTGTAGAACAAACCAGCAGACACACACTCTCTCTCTATTACACACACACGCACACCCACACACACAACCACACAGAGTGAGTGTGTCATGCCAATCAGTGATACACGATGATTTCATTTATATCAACGTAAGTGCACAAATAGCGTGTTTAGTCCTGCCGCTCAAAATACAAAGGAAAGTTATCAGTGTAAATGATTAACACACTCATACACGGGGACACACACACACACACACACACACACCTTAAAGTCGACTCTAGTGTCAAAACGTCAAGCTGTGACCTGCAATCGACCTTTCCCACATCCAGCGAAGCCACAAATTCAGCAGCTCAGTGTTAGGCAGACCTGCGTGTCTCTGTGTGTCACTATGTGCGCGAGTATGAGAAGCAATCTGAGATGACTGTCCACTACACGCTGACCCCTGGATGCCCTTTTAGGGAACGTACTCACTCATACGCAAATATGTACGCGCATAACACACACTGTGATATGGGAAGAAAATGGCTGTTGTTGATGATGTAAGTGTAGCAAGGGTATCACATGTTTGAGAAGATTTGAGAAGACAAAATTTATATCAAATATTCAGCCTAAAAGTGAAGACCCGCTGGAAATAAACAAGTCAGACTACATCGCAGTCGCCACTTCTCGGCTGTCACTCGCAAGCTAACGAGTATCCCTCTTGTTAGCAAACATCATAAATAAGCAACTTACGACACTCCCAAGCATTTTTTGAGACTTTGTTTTTGTCTAAAATGTTTGAGGCAAGAGACATACAAAAGAGAGACTACAATAATAGTCATCACCAGACTCCACAGACTAAACTTCCACCACTGCATGAATCTTCATTGTCATTTTTTCAGTAAAGCGCTACAAGGTTGCCAGGCGAGTTTTGCATTAAGTTACAGATTTGCAAGTTTGATCCCTCCTATTTTTCGCATCTCTGGTCAGACCTGTGTCACCTGGAATCCCATAATGCCATGCAAAGTAATTTGCTCATGTGCAATTAGATAGTGAATAGGAGGAAACTTTGCAACGTCTGAAAATGTAGACATTAACCCTTTTCACAGGCATTTTCTTCCCAGATTATGGCATCAATCAGTGTCAGTATAACACTGTTAGCATGACAACCAGTCTGGTGCTGACATAAAATATATTTGCTTTTCGTTTTATTTACACAACTCATCACAGACGCCTCAATTTCTACTTTCCTAATCCCACTATATACCTCCAGCTAAACTGCACATGATATTATGTACATACAGTAATATTTGTGGACAGTAAAGCCCTTTTCTATTCTTTTAGGAATAGGACATTTTGGCTCAGGTTACATGGGATACGTAAGGGTGCATTTACATGATTTCACATTTTTTAAACTGGCAGATTCTAAACTTATATTGAACTAAAAGGTGAGCATGTGCAAGGCACAAAGCTGCTACTTATGGAGACTCACTGTGTCTGGTGTATTTATGGGCAAAAAATCCTTTTCTAATTTTGACAGTTAAAAGTTCAACTTTACAAAGACGCACACATGACATGGACTATTTTGGATGTGAGTCACATGAAAGAAGAAGCAGAGTTTTGTCATATGAAGCTAGTTGACAGAATACAACTTAATTGACAAAGTGGTGGTAGTAAAGGCAGTCGCTGTTCTGTATATAGAGTGAAAGCTTTGAGCACAACTGCTGGCTTTTTGGTTTATAGGTGGTGTTTGGAGATTCTTTACCTGGTGGCTTCTTGCTCCAGCCGAGAGACACTGGGTACGTAGAACATAACTCCAAAGAAGAGCAGCGGCTCATTGCCAAACTTGTCCAACTGCTTCTTGAGGGGTTTCTCCAGCTCCACCCAGCGCTGGGCCGGGGCCTGGGTCTTTCCTTGGAACCACAGACCGAAGTAATGGGTCTAAAGCGAGGGGACAGACGGAGGGAGGGTCAGTGTGGTGCACAAAGTAAAGGGATTTAATGGAAGTAAAAGGAGGCAGGAGGGGAAGGAAAGCAAAGAAGAGACTGGAAGTGAAGGTGGTACAAAGAGGAAACAAATGAAAGATGAGTTGTGTGAGCAGGATGCAGTGAAAGATAAAGAGGCAGATGAAATAACTTGGAGAGACGCAGAGGAAATGGTGGGTAGATGCACAAAGCAAAGTGTTGAGATGGGAAATTGGGGTTTGGAGGGATGGAGAGAAACGGATTGAGGAGGGGAATTGGAAATGAGTTGAGAAGTACATTTGGGACAAACGAGGAGAACAGAGAGGAGATTAATAAGCAGCTGAAATACAACAGGCACATATTTCTGCCTCAAATCTGATCAAACCTTTGACGTCAGCAGTGTAACTCTGTTAAACATAAATATTAGACCAGAGCCATTACCAGTAAGATAACCCTGGGAGAAAAGAAACGGGCTACAATCCTATCTCACTAAATCAAAATGAAAACCAAGTCTCTGGCCTATTATTTTATCTCAAGATTGATATGCTAATTGAAAAAGAAACATGATTCAGCTGAATAAACAGCAAAAACAACACTCAGAAAGAACGATACGGGTCTTTTCCAGTGATATGATCAACTAAATTGAATTTGTGGGCTTCTCAGAAAACAGTTCATCCAAATCACATATTGATTACAGTACTGGTTCAGTGAGGGGTTCAACAGATGAGCTTGGAAGTGTTGTAACCAGTTTAGACTGCAAGAATAAGCATTTATTCTTACTCTGACTAAGAATACCGGTTTGTTTCGGATGGATTCTTGACATTTGATGCTCCAGATAATGTAGATGAAAGCAATGGATCCCATAGCGGCCTGTTCATACGGATCTGGGGCAGGTTTCACAAAATGTGCAACATGCAAGCTGCGATTTGCAACATGAGATCATTTCCTGTCATGTTGATTTAGGCACATTTCACTAATCATAACAAACCAATGAATGAGCACGCAAGAGCCCCGTAGGACTCACAAATCTTTCTGTAATTTGTTTGTGTGTGTCGACGGTATCACAAAGTGGTGTGCACTCCTGTTTCGTCGGTGTCGTTTGCCTCTACTGTAATGAAAGTGGTAAAAAGCTGCAAGCTGCAGCTGCAAGGGCAAATCTCATCTTCTTCTTCTTCATCTTACATGCAAGCACACACATACACATACTCAGAGCCTCGAGTAAATAGGTGTAAAAGATGAAAACAGCATATTCAGATAAACACAAATACACACAAAAGAGTCCTGAGATAGCATGCATGCACGGGGTAGACAGCCGCTGAAGCCGAGGCGTCACACCATTTTATTTATAACATCGCTGACACCTGGCAAATACCACAACACTATGTGAGTACGCACAACTACACCGCCCCTCTCCCTCTCACTTTGTTAGCAGCCCCGAACACACACTACATACGCGTACGTATATAGAGGTAGCCACGCTTCGTTAGAGACAGACAAGGACCCTGCAGGAGAGAGACAGCAGAGGGCAGGGAGACACACACGGAGGTGGTGGGGAGAGACGCGTGGCACGCACACCCACAAATAATCTGACATTGCATCTATTAACATGTGAAAGCATGTTCTTCTTTGTTTTCCAGTAATGAAATTTATGTGCAGAGGCTGACAATAGCTGATATTTTGTATCAGCACGCAGTATCTTTACGATCACTTGCCCGCAACTGTATTCTCCAGAATTTGATTGTTGGTAGGGTGGAAAAACCGGTGAAATAGCATTTGGGTGTTTAGACACTGGGGTGTCACGTTGGACTCAAGGTTAAGGTTTTTTTTTCAAAGGCCCATCATTACCAGCTCTTCATGTCCAGGCCTATAAAAAATTCAGAACAGATGTGTAGATTATTTTTGACTTTTATCAAGGACAAACCTCCGGTCAGAGATTTCCTCAAAGCCAAATATCAACATATTTTTCACTACAATGTACTGGTGTGAAATGATGAATGACTTCTCCTCACCTCCCGCAGTTCCAGCCTTTGGGCCACCGCCTCCAGACATTCCTGTCCCGTACTCTCCACTGACAGAGTGCATTCAATCACATTGTTGTCCAGCAGACGAATCCGAGTCACAAAGTAGTTCTTGCTCAGGACGTTGTAGCGCCGTGTGCGCCGCAGCTTCAGTCGGAAGGGCATGGCTGACGGGAGGTCAGGGCGGGGTCACGGCTGAGTCGAAGGTCAAAAGTCACTTTGGGAGCGAGCAAGCAGAGAGAGAGAGAGAGAAAGAGAGAGAGAGAGAAAGAGAGAGAGAGAGAGAGAGAGAGGGGTGGGCAGGCTCTATGACCTGACCGCTGCCCCCCTCACTCTCGCACGACGCCAGCCACACCACCGGGTGGAGAGATGCACCCTGGCAAGGCGCTGGCCCATTCCCAAAGATGTCCGGAGAGGAGGAGAAGGGACGATGAGGAGGAGGAGGATGAACGGGGTGCTGTATGGGAGAGATGAAAAAAAAAAGAGGAAGATTTGTCAATAACACCAAACTCTTACTTTACTGCTTTTTCTGTTTCTGTTCAAACTTTCTTTTCACATTTGAGCCCACAGGAATGCAGATTAGAGCTACATGGTGCTCTAATCAATAAACAATCACCATATTCCCCCATATTATCATTCTGCCTACCTCCCATAAACACACAGAAACAAAAAGCAGGCAAAGCTGGAAGTTTCACCAGCGATAGCAGCAGCAGCAGTAGCAGCAGTGGTGGTAGTGCTACAGCATTGGCAGAGGCAGGAATGGCACAGTAGCAGACAGCTTTATCCTATAGTTATGGCAGCTGCACTCTGTCCAGCCCCATGAGGCCCAGCGTCGGGCAAAGCTGGGAGACAGAGGCAGAGATGTAAGGCTATGGATGAATGGACATCAAACGGCAGAGCACAGACATCCATCTGAACCCGGCAGCTGGCTTTGAGGAACTAATGGAGCTTCTCAGTCTCATATCTGCCTGTGTGGGAGGCCTTTCCTTTCCTTTTTATCTCCCTTCTCCCTCTCTCTCTCTCTCTCTCTCTCTCTCTGCCCAACAGCAACAGCACAGTGCAAGACATTGTAGCATACAGTGTAGTAGTGTGTAAGATCACACAGATGCAGTGGTGTGGGGCATATGCTCCCGCAGACACACACACACACACACATACACTTTTCATCAGCTATTGCCACAATACAAAAAATTTGAATACAAGCCATGTTGTATTGTGCCTAATTTTAGCGGATCATAACATATGTGGCCTGCAACAGCCTTGTTTTTAGCGAAGCTGATTGCCGGAAATGCCTTTTTGCTATGTTGTAACTCATATCGTAAAATGGCGAGGACTGCTGACAAGATGAAAGTGTAAGCTTTATGAAAGGCTCATAAGGAACGGCGTTATAAAAAAAGGTGTTTCAAAAAAATTGTGAATCACCACAACCACAAGAGGTCTTTGAGCATACAGTCATAAACGTGCACAAAAAATTTTAGGCTGATGGGTCCAGTAGTACGCGAGATTAACAGACACACACGCGCACTGACACATACACATACACACACGACCAAACGCGTGATCCCCTCCAGGCTCACGCCGGGTGGAGATAATTACTGCAACATCATGAAGAAGAAAAGCCAACACACACACACACTCTCACACAGACACACACACACACTGTGGTTTTAAGGTTGAGACAGGTCTTTGGGGAACACTTTGAACATATCTCTGGGTAAGTCATCAGCTCGTAGCTTTCATGTCTGTGTGATGTGATGAGGACAGAGCTTTGAAGTGGGGCATGACAACCACACACACACAAACACTTATATACACTATACTCACACCTGTTGTATGTGAGATACACACCAGCCAGTTTCTAACCTAAAACAATGAGCTTTAACCTGAGTGATTTAGCCAAAGTCACCAAAGGATTTCTTGTATAAGATAATGCTGGTGTTTATTGAAATAGCTAAAAGCGGTGTCATTTTAAGGGTGGTGGCCACTTTGTAGCCTTGTTCGACAGGAACTAGACCACAAAACCAAAAAAAAAAAAAAAAAGGCTCCACACCTCCTTACCTCCAGGGAAACAACAACCTCTCCTCTCCATACAAAAACACTGACGAAAGTGGCAAACCATTACAAACACTTTGGAGACAGCGCATGAAAATGGAAAGACAAAACAGGAAGATGCCTCATAAATTCAGAAAATTTATGTCGAGGAGGAGAAAAAAAGCACAAACAGGAGGGTTAAAAGACCAAAATACGGCACGACAACGCTCCAGTGATCAGAGGAGGAGAGGAAAAAAAAAAAAAAAGGAGGGGGGAGAAGAAGGAGGAGTAAAGATGGAGTGGATGTGTTTCTTCTTGTCCTGGGCTCTGGCAATGTGCTGTTGATAGTCAGCTTGGACCCCGGCCCAGATTCCTCTCTACCCTGACTGGAAAAACAGAGCACACCTGACACAAGTATGCACCACAAGGAAGGAAAGTGCGTGTATGTGTGTGTGGCGTGCATGTGTATGTGTGTGTGTGTGTGTGTGTGTGTAACAAGGCCGAGTGAGCGGGAGAAAGACACAGGGGAGCGAGTCTTGAATGAAAGAGGGCAAGAAGCTGCAAACCGCTGACTTACAGCCGCGTTGTTTTGGTACGACTTGAATTACACTTGCTTCACGTTTGGCTTTTTGTAAGAGCCGTGCCCCTTTGGGAGCCGTTTCACATTCCTTCCTCCTGAATCCATGTGAGACAGCACACTGTAATGTGGCATCATTTAATTCATGTGTTTTGTTTTTTTTTTTCTGTTTTTTTTATTGGGCGTTCATGCCAAAACACAAAAACAGAGTGAGAAAGCCACAGCGAGTGAATAATTAGGCTACAGTGGGTGAGTAAATCAGCTTTGCTTTGGGATATGTGGCCACTGTGACCCCAGCCATCACCTGACCTGAACCACAGCCTCTCTAACCCTCCCCTCCTATGGCACTGGGTTAAGGGAAGTGACATCACAAGCTGACGGTAAAGACCTCCCTCGAAAAAAAAAAAAAAAAGTTCCCAAGCACACAGGCCCGGCGGGATCACTGTCAACAAGTATACAGATAAACACACAAAGACACAAATAAAGACACATACTTTCACTGTGTAGTGTACAAACATAGACATGCATGAACAGGGCACACCGCAAACACACAAACACACACACACACACACACAAGATCACAACACACCCACCAGGTTCTTCAGAGGTTAGCCAAGGGGCCAGACAGCAGTTAGTGCAACTCTAAACTAGTAATCAGTGGCACGGTTGGGAGTGTGTGGTTGAGTAAAGCCAGACAGACAGACAGACAATAGTTTGGGACCAAACCCACTCCTCGATGCAAAAAAAAAAAAAAAAAAAACAACACTGCTTCAACTTCACAACAGCACTGCAGTAGCATTCTCTCCCGACCGTCGTGTTTATTTCCAGCGTGCAAAAACAGCGTATACGTTTATGAATTTGCACGTTGTAATTTTGTGGCACGGTGGAGAGCGAGAGGGAAAACTGAGGGAAGAGAGTTGTTTTTCTTTTTCAGGGTAGCAAGCTTTGGCTAAATATATATGAAACCATTCCCATCTTTTGTTGTGTTTTTTTCTTATTCATCCCCCTAGACTAGTGTGGCGAGGGGCAAAAAAGGTGAAAACAAAAAAAAAAATAGAGAGGGGCTTTTAGCTTTTTTCCAGTCATTGTGTGTTCTTATGTGCTCACCACAAAGTATATCATTTTTTCATCACTGTTTGCAGCTGCATTGTGTGATGACGTGAACATTTCTTACAAATCAATCATGATTAAAGATCTCAAACATGATGCAGGAGCCACAAGGTTCATTCTTTAAAAGCAAATTAGTGGAGATTAGTATGACTTGACAGACCTGAATGCTTTCAAGTGAACACTAGATTAATAAACCTGTGTGTGCTGCCATGTGTAGCTAAACAAACAGTGCTGTTTGCTCTGTCAGCGTGGCGTCAGATTAATTTTATCAAGCATTTTTGTGCTTGTGCGTCACCAAATGTCAACATGACAAATTTCAACAAAGATGGCTGATGAGGTTGCATGATTTTGTGGAAAGACTGATAAAACTTTAGCATTTTAGGAGTTTGAGAGTTGGTCTTTTTTTTCTTTTTTTGCCTTTTTGAAACCTAAAATACAAGAACATTGTGTTTATCTGCTTCCAAAGCGAAGGAGCACATCATTAACTAACTGGGTTTACTAACTTAGTAAACTGTGTTAGCCAGTCCAGGATGCTGCTATATCAGAATTTAGGCTAACAGCATTAGCTCTGTCCTGCTCTTTATTGGATTTGTGGAAGTTAACACTCAGCACCGTTACCTGACATAGTGTTACCATACACATTAGTCCTCATCCTGAAAGCTTTTCCTCTTGTGATGTTAAAAAGTGAAAACAAACAGTTTAAAAATAAGTATGTAAGCTAAATAGCCAAACAGGGTTATGCTACTTACAGTTTTCCTTAAGTAGCTAATAATGCTAGGATTTATTAGCTCTACACTGCAATACAAGAACAATGCTGTTTATTACCATGTCTTCTCTGTGGATCATGAACCGGTGAGGATGTTGACATTTTCCTGGGACATTTAGCTTTATCCTCAGTCTTTTAACATAATATCAGATATATAGCCATTGTTGTTGTTGTCATTTCAGCTGGCAAAACTGAAGGTCACCAACTAGAAATGAGAAGCCCGTCTGAAATCAAGGAATCATTCTTTCAAAAAAATGACCAAGAATTTCAAGTGGTGACTACTCACGTTATCACTGTAACGTGCATGTATATTTTGCAGGACTAAAAAGCTTGACAGGCGTAGCAGCAGTAACTAAGAGGGGGGGGGAGGGCGGGGTTTTGGCAAAAGGTCAACTGACGCTATGTGTTAACAGCTGGCAGAAGGATATAAAATGAACTAAAAAGCAATGTTGACACAGGTTTCCCCCTCAGGGTGTGATGTTTTGCTGCCAGTCACCTCTCTACCCACTCAGGTGCGGATTCAGCACACAGAGGCCACCTGAGAATTAACCAAACCAAAACATGCTGTGACAAACACCACAGCCAGCAAGTCAGGCAGCATTACACAATGAAACCACAGCCAGACTGTTGCATTTAGTTGCTAATTGACTGTCTAAACATCATTGAAAATCACAATAAATGAACACAAACATTTGATTTTGTAGCTTTTTTTTTTTTAAATCAAAAAGCGACTTTTGCTTGATGTTTTCGCCAAAAAAAAAATTGTATGTAACTATTTCAACATGTAAATACGGAGTGGTCTGCACAGGTCTACACAGCTGCTGATCTGGGGTCTGTGTATGCTCGCTCTCTCTCTCTCTCTCTCTCTCTCTCTCTCTCAGGGCAGTGAGTCCGTCGCTTTGCTCCATTCACATCCACACAATAGCGGGAACAAAACAGCACTTTGTCGCCTACTGCTAAGACCATTAGACACAGGCCGCCGAGAGCCGAGGACGCAAGTGTAGCGTGTGTAACTCAATCAATCTGATCTGCGTTGCTTGTCTCTTGTCTCAAATACCAACACCACCACCACCACCCACCCCTCTTGTTACACATGAGCGCTGTAGCAAAACAAACGGGTTAAGTGCTTCATAACCTGTAACTACTCTTACTACAGCGTCCTCTTTTGACGGTTTGGTCCACGAGTCCAAACCGGGCCTGGATCAAATAGCAGGGGTGCAAATCCAGTATGATTTACGAGCTATGGATTCAAGTTGCTTATTCTGACAACGGACAAACAATACTCCCAAATGGTACTTTGATTTTTGGATACTCCCGCTCCTTTGGTATGTTCGGTATTTTTTTCCAAGTAGCTGATGGATCATTTAGTCCAAAAAATGTCCAAAAATAGAGAAAAACTCAATTAAAAGATGATCGTTTTGAACACTCAGTTCTGTCAATCGTCTACTAATTCAAGCAGTCACACACTCTATACAGTCACTGTATTGTCCTATGTGGTAACCCCGCCATCTGTTAGCCCAGCAGGACTAAAAACAAAGAATCTGAAAATACTATTACACCCACGCTGCTCCAAAACAGTCAGATTTGGTCTGATGTTTCCCTCCAAAAATCTTCTTAGGATTTTGATCCTCTTTTGCCCTGTCGGTTTACTGTGCAGCTAAGACAAGCTCAGTAGATATTTTTGGGTAAACACAGCTCTGAGGTACACACACATTCCTGGACATATACAGCTAAAGTGTGTCGGAGGAACAGCAGCTCCTGGGAACAGAACCTGGATCATCAGACTTTATCCTCCTGCTGTACAAAGACACAACCTGATGGAGCCTCGCTGCATAATTCACTGGATGGTAAAAACACAAATTTTTACTGTAGTTTAGGAACTTAAAAAACACACACACATGCACACATAGACACAGAAATCCTCCCAGCATGCCTATGAGACAGCGGGACACACCACCAAGGCCCTCTTTGTTATCCAACACTCTGGCCATGTCTGTTTCTGTCTGACCCAGTGGATTATATAAGTGCGTGTGTGTGTGTGTGCATGTATGTATACTAAAAAAAAAGACAGTAAACTTACAGTGAAACGTTTCTTCACCCTAAAGGAATGAACATAAATATACACTCCAACAATATACTGTGCATGATACTGTATGCTCTCTTACAGGCACAGACACACACAAACACACAGTCTGTCACACACACACACAAACATTAGCAGCTGCAAACAGATGGTGGAGCCAGGCGGCCAGACGGTGTGTTTGCAACAAGCGCATCTGCTTTTTCACTTTCCAGCTCTCTATTTTTTTTTTTCCTCCCTCTCTCTCTCTCTCTAGCTCCATCTCTGAGACAGACACACACACACACACACACACACACACACACACACAGTCAAGCATGCACATATTCTCTCTACTACATGAGAACTGCAGGGACGGTGACAAACACATAGAACGGAGAGTGTTCGCACAGAGGTGACACAGAGACAGCGAAGGAGCCCTCGTCTGTCGTTTTACAAAGTCACACGCGCTCTCTCTCTCCTATCCTGTCTCTCCCTATATCTCTGACAGACACACACAAACACACACACGCATTTTTGCGCAGATCCAGTGGTTATACTGGGGTTGGAAATATATTAAAAAGTAATACATCTGCACACAAAAACCAAGCATATTTCAGAAATTGTACGTTAAAATACATTAAAAGTGAGAGCAGACTTCCATCTCCCCCTGAATTCCAGTGTGTAAGTTCTGCTCAAGAAAAACAGCATCTTCATATAACACTTCATGCTTCTGTGAAAATCCACTGCTATCTGCAGACAATAACTTCAACTAAAATCCTGATTCATGGCTTTGTGCACGTTATAAGATGCACATTTTTTTACTTTCTAAATGGGTGTAGGGGAAGATAAAACTCATTTTTTGCTAATAATTCTCTGGGTCTGTTTTATCCTTTAATGCATCCAGATGATTTGCAGCAGCTGCAGGTAAACATACTCCCTCACAAACGCTAATTTCTCAACTTCTACTGCTTTGTAGTCACTCTTTGCACTGAGTTATGATTTAACACAGAAGTAGGAGAGATGAGAGTGTGAAAAGACACCGCGGAGAAAATCACTAAAATTCAACAAAACCTAAATCAAATGATGCTATTAGAATACATAATACATCTGCTTAACAGTCCCTAAATTTAACCAAAGAAACTGTAAGGAAATAAGAGAAAACACATGCTAAGGAGCAGTATCCACTGTGCTTTAGTTGACAGTGATAGATAGGGAATGCCCAGCATTTCAGCCTGGCATAGCCAACGTCTAAACACTGTCACTAGAACATGAAGAAGGAGGAGGATCAAAGCGGGATACAGCTTAACACTGGCCAGAGATTGGTTTTCCAAACCGAGAATGACGCAGCGCTGCCGACTCATCCCGCAACACTGAAATCTGGGCATTGATGTCATGGAGGGAGAGTGAGCCTAGAGATACGACGGAGAGAGAACGGTGGGAGAGACGGCGTTGTGTGTCTTCTAAATGCATACAAAGTGTTGAGAGCGAATGAGAAAATGAAGGCCTTAGATAAGCAAGGATATGGAGGATGCAGCAGAAAGGGAAGAGGAGATGCGACATCTCTCTTTCTCAGGCTCTTATCATGTTGGTACAGTTGGTCAGGAGAGGAGGGAGGGAAGGGAGGAGTTGGAGGGGAGGGGTGGAGGGAAGGAGTGAGTAAATATGGACAGTGAGGCTGATAGCGGCGGCTCTACAAAACATGGCACCATCAGCCGTCAGCCACCACGTTTGTCCCAGCCAAACCACGGTGCTGTTCACATTTTCCATCCCCCCCCCGTCCCCCTCCCCCCCCCCCCCGTCCCCTCCTCCTCCTCCTCCTCCTCCTCCTCCTCCTCCTGGGAACCACATCACACTCACGCAGCCGTACACACATATGACGCCACACACACACACACACACACACACACACACGCTCAATCACCAAAAAGCCACGGACTGTTTTCTCACAGCCGAACCCTCAGGCACTAACACACACACACAGGGACTTCAATAGCACCGGGTTTACAGGCCTATGAAAGCAGCAACACATTGGGTTTTGCTACTGTTTACATCCGGCTAACACACATAATGGCTGCGAGGAAGGGAAAATTCACACAGTTTTAAACTTAACATCAAATGGAAAATTTCTCTGCTTAATGCTCTATTAGGGAGAAAAAAAAAAATCACACTTCCTCACAAAATAGCCTAAAAATGTGTGTCTTACATGTGCGACTGTACATATGTGAGCCACATCGTGAAGCAAGTCACATGTTTCTAAATTGTGGCCTGAGTGGAGAGAGAGAGGGGTCTGACCTGATGTCGTGGGGGGGAGAAGGGGGTGGGGGTTTGTCGTCAATCACTGCTAGTGATTGACGACTGGGTAGCACCTGGAAGGTGGAGTGTGGGAGAGTTGGGCATGTGGCAGCACGCTCTCTGCTCTGTTGTTGTCTGCAGGGCTGCCAGAGGGCACACGCTAACTTACACAACTCAGAGGTCCTTTAACAAAAGCATCTCTGCAGCACTGAATACACTCACCACACACACACACACACACACACACACACACACACACACACATACGTTACAGTCACACACCTACACCCAGCTTGAGCAATATTATTTTAATTAACATTATCATATTTTTTTAACATATCTTTTATTGCTCGCTTTTTATGAAGCTTTTTAGAGGTTGCCACTTTCCTAAAGTTAAGATGTATGTTTTATTCATGTTAATCAATATTTGATCTATGATAAAAAAAAAAGACTGGTTTACGCAGCTAAAACATATGTCACAATCACAAAGAATAATTGCATTTAGGGCTGCAACTAACTGTTATTTCCATTATCGATTAATCTGTTGATTAGTTTTAGATTCAACAAGTAATTGTTAGTCAATAAAATGTTATAAAATAATGGATTAATGCCCCTCACAAGTTCACAGAGCCCAAAGTGACATCATGAAATTGTTTGTTTTGTCTTACAAATAGCCCAAAACCTGAAGATATTTCATTTATGATGATATTTAAACTAACAAAAATCAATAAATCCTCACATTGGAGAAAATAGAATCATTAAATATTAGACGTTTTTGCATCATAAATGACTCTTAATGATTAATCGATCATCAAAATTGATTCATTTTCTGTCAATTGATTAATAGTTTCAATACTAATTGTATTACGGCACATTTCCTAACATGCAAAATCACGTTAATGTGATGACAAATCTACAATAATAGTATTTTATTTGTATTTTCTAATAATACTATTGATATAATTTGAGCTCTCCTCTTTTTAATGATAAGCTGCCTTTTATCATCCATCAGGACAAATGAATTGTGTATCAGAACAACTCGGTGTCACTGATTTGTCATGTTATCATCCGATATGAGCCTGTTCCGCTCTTTATCATTTGCCGCAGCAGCTACTGTTTCTCTGCAGAACAAGTGAACCTCGAGTCCAGTTTGAAGGAATTATTTACATTTCTTTGGCCTTCAGTTAAACTTTTGCAGCAACAACAACAATAACTGCTGCTGCTGCTCATTTTCCTCCATCCCATCCTCTTCTGCTACAGCATGAAGCAAGTCTTGACCAAAATTACAGGTGTGTTCTCCTCACATAGTCATCAAATGGCCCTTAGACTCAAATGACCACTGGCAACATAAACAATAGGCACTTTTCCTTTTACATACAGTCTCACATTATGTTGTAAACACCTATTATAATGTTAGCATTTCTGACCTTAAACATACCATACTTAACCATACACACTGCCTCTATGGAAGTAATCACTTTGGGCTGGACCATGAGGTGATGGGGAGCATGGATGAAGGCTACGACAGAGTCAGCTACTCTTGACTTTGGGTCCTTTAAATTCTCCACCAGTGTTTTAAAAGCTGCTGTGTACTCCCAAGCCACTTGCTCTGGCACCATATAATTTACACAGCATGCCTTTGAGCTTATAAAGACAGCCAGATGTGTGTGTGTGTGTGTGTGTGAGTGCGCGTGCGTATGGCCTACGCCTCCTGCAGCTATGCTATATTTGCCTTTACAGAACTCTCCCCCTTTTTTTTTTTTTTTTTTTTTTTTTTACAGTGATGGTGCATGTCCAAACACATCTTTAACATACACATTCACACAAATATGTATGTACGGAGCACACACAGGCGGGCCAGAGTGTGAGTACAGGAACAAACCTAGTGTTAATGTCACACCACCAGGTTGTGGAGCAGGCCAGGCTCATACACAAACACACACCATGTCATCCTTCTACGCTTATTCGAACCATCATGTAATGCTGTTTCTGAGATGAATGCAAGAGCAACTCTCACTCCAGGTCACTTTTTTACACTTGAATGGCCACTAAAATGTCAAAAATGTCATCTGTAGGTGTATTGACAGAGTAGAGATTAGACACTCGAGATGTTGTAGACTCTGCCAGGCCTATTTGGCTCCTGGAAAAATGCCCAAACTGGATCCTTAGGGGGGCTCCTGCCTCATGAGGTCCCTTTAGCCAAGACTGGAAATATAATTTGACTATTACCTCATTAACTCTGGAGGAAGGCTGCTCTGATTGGAGGAAACTGTTATCCAGGCACCTACAGGTTAATTAGTAGCCCTGCTCCATGAATTCACACTTAAAAACCTTATCAAATGGAGAGGGTGACTTGGGGCTCTGTATTTTAATGAAGAGGAGGAGGGGGGTGGGGGCTTGGCATGAAAATATTTGGGATCCCCTGCCTGCCCTACGTGGCCCTGCCATTTGGCCTACATTTTAGCACTCCTGATTGGGACTTTAAAAGTGCTTTCCTCCATACTTCAACAATGTCTAGACGCTGGAAGAAGAAAACTGAGTTGGTGAGGCTCATTTGCAAAAAAGAAACTCACCCTTGATCCTGCGCTACATGCCGATTTCTGCTCCCCGCTAGAGAAACTCCTCTTCGCTCGACGGCGTTGAACCTCACAGCAAACAGATAATCCTCATTACGTCTTTTTTCCTAAGTCCCCACATGGAAAACAAAATCTTTATAGATTCTTGAATCATATGAGCGCAACCCTTAGAACAAAAAAAAAAAAAGTCGCAAAGGAAGTCGCAGACTCAGTCCCGTTGCTGTCTCAAGTTTTCTGTTGGATTTTTGGGGAGTTTTTCACGAGCGCAAAAAGCAGGAAAAACAGTCATAATAGTTCTCCAACTTGGCCGTGGATAACAACGACGTGGTCTTCTTCTCTCGCTGGGACGTTTGGTATGTTTATAGTAGTGGTCCCTCTAGTCCAATGGAGGCGTTCAGGACAGGAGAGAGAGGAGCATATGCTGCGTTCAAAGGCTGCAGAGAATGTCGTATTCACGAAGTTTGCAAGGAGGCGCAGTGATTTCCAAACCCGAGACAAATCCAAGGGGTCCTAAAATGATTAAAATGACAGTAAAACACATATATAATGTGTATTTTTTCATATTGTCCTCTGATCTTTGGATTTTTCCCCTTATAAATGATTGGATATTTTACTTCTATAGGTAAACCCTTTTATCTAATTGGTCAACACTGGTGGAAAATAAACAAGTGCACATGCTCAGTCACTGTATTTAAGTACAATTTTGAGGTACTTGTACTTAAGTATTTCTGTTTTATGCTACTTCAGCTCCACTACACTTCAGAGGGTTTATAGCGTACCTTTTACCTCACTACATTTATTTGCTACAAGTTGCTTTGCTAGTTCAGATATTACAAAATGTATGATCAACAACTAAAATAGGATATGATGAGTTTTTATAGATTGCACTGCCAGCAGATCACGAAAAGGTGAAAATTAGCCTAATATTGACAATCTAGAACATTAAAATGCTGCTACATGTGAATGCATCAATAATAACCCATTTATGTGGTAATAATACAACACTCTGAAAGGGTCATTTTACTTTTGCTGACAATACTTTTGTACTTTTACTTCAATAAAAATCTGAATTCAAACAGTATATTTATTGTGGTATTACTACTAATCACAAGCACTGGCGACTGGTGTGAAGTATGTGTGTGGACAAATGGGTGATGGATTTGCATTTTTTTGACACTGTCACACTATTTTGTCAAATCAGCAAAGAGAAAAAAACAGATCCATGCTGCTTAAGGGTAAAAAGAAAGCACATTTAAAAAAGAAACAATAAAAAAATATATATATGCCTGTCTTTGTCGATTTTTCCCCAAGTGAAATGATTGAAATGTATCCATAAAGTCCGAACACGCCAGCAGGACTCAGAGTTCGCAGCCCCGGCGGGGACCATGAAGGCAGCAGCGGGTCCAGATGCCTCCGGAGCGCCGTCCCCTCTGCTCTGACATCAGACCGGAGGAATCTGAGGAATGCCGGGCTCCTGGGAGAAGTCCTCCTCGTTTAATGGTTTTCCAGGGGCCACAGAGGTGACTAAACGTCGAACAAAAGAGGTCCCCTCACATATTTATGTCCCCCCTTTTTGCCTTTTGGCCGTGCGTGAGTTACAACCTCGGTGGGGCAATTTATTTGCATAACCTACATTTTTACAACACGTAGGCTTTAGGCTGTAAGTAACTGTGGATAGTATTTTACACTCTGTATAGCATATTTTGATATTTGAGCTTATATACAAGATTATCCCAAGACTGTTTATCAGTTAATTACTTTTTTATTTAATAAAAAGGTAATTAACATGAAAAGCATCATAGACCTCTATGTGCTATTTAAACAGAAAATTAGCAGTGGGGCCAGCATGTTATTCACATTCCTCTGGCACAACCTAAGCAGCCACCAAAAGAGAACATTTGTTAATTGCTCAATTAAACATTTTGTACATCTGTTCATTTTATTTCACAACATGGTGATATTTCAAAGCCTTCTGCATATTGCAAGATATAGTCATTATGAAGGAGAAATTGCAAATTCCTCTGTTTTTGTGAAATTGCATCTTTTTTGCAAGAAATACCCAAATTTAAAGTCCAAGAACAAAGTTTTTTAAAACACATCATGTGAAATTTGTCTGTAATTATAGGATGTCAGGTTTTCCTCAGTTTCCTTAACTCCCACATATCCAGAAACAATACAGAGAACACGTCTTCAATGGTGATTACAACCCTGGATGTACATTATCATACTGGATATTAGTATCTGCATGGCCTTACACAGTATACTAGTGGTCATATGTTTCTATTTTTATTTTTTATGTTCTCTTTGTCCACCACAACTATACATTTCATTTGCTGCAATATATTGTCACCCACTTGCTGTTATGTGCCCCTGTGAGAGTCCATGACGTCTCATTATGCATTTCAAGTATCACAGGAAGTTTCTAATCACCAAAACCTATGAGGATATCACAAAAAACATTTAATGACACCACAGGAGAGTGAAGAAAGTACAAAATTATCATCAAGAGATCCTACAGGTTTATTCGAGGGATATTAGAAGTGATCTTCTGTGAAGGATGAGTGATTATTGTGATTCTCTCAAGTTTTATTTAGCTCAACTAACTCCAAACTTATTTTTACACACACAGTGGAAATTTCACATTCTTAACCAAACTTTCTGCCATTTGTGGTGGACTTTCATGATGATTAAAATGTAAAGGACCAAGCTTGCAGTGAGTAAGTTCAACTCTCAGAATAAAGACAACCCAGCCTTATTTGTGACCAAATTGCAGCCTCTTGTGGCCGGCAGCTCACAGCAGAAGCAATCAGCATGAGAAAACCAGCATGTCAACCAACAGGACAAAAATCATTCTAAAGCAAATAATTTAAAAACGTGTGTGTTAACTGAATGAATGTAAATTAAATCTGCCTGATATACTTCAGAAGTTGATTTTCCCTGAACTACAAACTCCTCAAGCAGGTGGTTTAAAAGCCAAATACTTGATCACCTTTAACCTTAAACTTTAGAGTAGCCAGAACAGGCCTGACTAAAACTATCATTATAATGAAAGCAACACATATTTGTTTGATTTGGCTTTGGGTTTTTTTGTCTTTAAAATACCCTTACTATATCCTGCAACTACTGCAGGATACAATCTCCAAAAATTTGTTTTGTCCCAGTGTGAACTAGCAGGAGATTCCTGGGGACAGTTAGTGGGGCGTCATGTGAAAATTGGAATTCACTTTAAGGAGTTGAGAAAGCTAAAAGGAAACATCACAATACAGACAGGAGACACTGTAAGCTCCATGCAGTCTTCTCTATCAACCTCACAGCACTGCTTCCTCCACTGTTCTTCATCTCATCATGAGTGAGCCTTACCTTGCAAGGGAGCTGGATGTTCTCAACAGTTTCTTGAAAGGCATTCGTGGAATGAGGGAGAATTGGGTGTGTGAGAGAAATCGACTCAACAAAAAAAAAAAAGAAATTACAGCACTTCAACGCACTCAAACACAATATAAGCTCTGCAACAAAGAAGAACAGACAGTATAGACATCTTTATTGCTCACTCGTGGAAATTCGTCTATCACAGAGATAGATACACTTAAAAACTTCCTCTGCTACAGGTTAGAATACATGAGATAAAGACAATAAATAAGTGGGTCTGTAATAATAAATGGTTGTGATGAAAGTGCGAAAATAATAACAATAAATACATATCTTAAATACACATCATAAAAACAGCAGCAGTCACTAGTATCTAATAAAAATTCATTTGTTTAGTAAGATGACAGAGGATGGAATAAAAGATCTCTTATAGATGTTTCTTGTTGCTGTGAATCCTCTATATCGTCTTCCTGAAGGGAGTTTTTAAAATTCATTTAAAAAAAAGGATGTGAAGGGTCCTGAACTATTAATGTTGCTTTCTTCCTGGTTTGTGTGGTGTACAGCTCCACCAACTGTCTCTGGGGGTTCTATATTGCAGTCTTACTGGCTGTGTTAACTTTTTATCAGCTTGCTTTTTCTCCTATAGCCCCTAAATTTCCTTACCAGCATATGATAGTGTAGGAAATTATACTTTCCACTAGACTAGGGTAAATCACCCTCAGGACTTCTTTGCTCATGTCAAAGCCATTCAATTTCCTTAGAGGAAACAATCTTTGCATCGCCTTCTTTAAAATGTAGGCTGAGTGTTCATTAAAGTTTAAGTTGGTGTCTAAAATCATTCCTAAATATTTAAAACTACCTACTATCTCTGGAGCTTGGTCCTCAATTGCAATTGGCTGACACATTTGTTGCCCACCCCTATTGTTTACACTGAGTTCCTTGGTCATGTTAGTGCATAAAGGTATAGCTACTATACAGGATTTTCCTAAAAAAACAATGTATACACTCATACAAAAGTAATCCCTGTCAATCATCACTTATGGCCCACTAAAAGCATGTGGTTGTGTCTGTATCTACAGAGACTCCGTCCATATTGTCTTGTCCATATTTTGCTGTGTTCAGGACATTTCTGGGCATCAACCTTTGGGCAGCGGGTATGTAGCCCCCAGCCAATAACAGAACATAGGATTTGAGGTCGGGACTCGTAGCGTAGCAACCAGGTTACATCACTGTCTCTGTCTCTCTCCTCTGCTCCGCTCTGCTATCTGTTTCTGTGTCATGGATGTATAAAGAGCTACAGGTCTACATGTCTGCTTGACTGAGGGCAGGTCTGAGCTACACACACACACAGCAGAGAAGCCACAGCGGACAGATTGAAGCTCTGCATTCACACCAAATCCCGCAATGCAGCACCTTCACACAGGGTTGTGCAGAGGTGTGAGCATGTTTATTTGTGCTTTCGAACAATTACGTTACGTTCTAACGTAACCAACAAAACAATCAGAAAATAACATATTTATCTGATTCACGGCTTTGTTCTCGCCAGCACCACTTGCTCTCTTTATTCACTCTCTAGCTCGCTCAACCACTGCTGCTCTCTCTTTCTCTCTCTCTCTCTCTCTCTCTCTCTCTCGTTCATTTAGCCGGGAAGGAGGAGCCAACTTTGAAAGCTGTATTTTTACAAACACCAACCGACAAATTCTGCATAGTATACCTTTAAGAACAAAGCACTCTCGTGACACCATGTTAATAGATTGTTGATGTGATTAATGTAGGAACTCTCTAGTTCATCATCACCCTTGAACATCAAACCCACCATTGCCCTGTCATCTGCATACTTGAAAAGACAAAAGTTGCTGCCATAGATCTACATTTCATTTATATACATAGAAAAAAGTGCAGGAGATAAAATGCATCCTTGGGGCACCCCAGTATTCAAAATGATTTCATCAGATGGAGCCAGATAAAAACTCTTTACATGAAGATGAACATGATGATATAAGTGTAAGTTTTTGATTTCCTTTTTTTTTTTTTTTAAGGATACAAGGGGTGTGTCTCAGCTGTTGACCCTGACTATTGGCTGAGTCTGAGATCCGAGAGAAACAACATGTTTTTTTTGTCTATTTCAGGATTTTGGAAAAAGGCCGAGGACTGTGCTTCCTGTCATGTCCTGTGGGAGATGCTGTGGGAGTTTCAAAAACTGGCATTGCTAGTATGAGACTGTATGTCCTTTTATACCCCAACAGTGTGAGAGCTAGCGTTCTCTTTCTCTGACATTAAAGTGCTGTTCACACTCCCAGTAGAGCAGAAGTGGTTCTCCCTCATGTTTGAGAAATTTATGTAATCGTAATAAAGTCACGCTAAAGTCTGGAGCATGACATCAGGGTGACATTTCTTCAGGTAATTTTAAACTGAGATTAATGTTTGCTGCTGAGCGTGTGATAGTAAAAATGTGAAAACAAACACCAGGCATGCTCTGCATTTCTAAGTGGGTTTCTTGGAGGAGGATGGGATGACTTTGTGCTCTCTCTTTGTTTTGCACACTTGTAGGAAGTTTCAGAGTTTGTCTTTCCTGTTTACTTCAGGTTTTGTCTTTTTCTCTAATGAGGTTTTCTTAGTAATTTGCCTGCACTACGCTGTTAGACTTAAGTTGTAGAAAGATACATAGATAAATTAGGTCCACATGCTTTGCCTTTTCAATATGAGACATACATATGATGAATGGCTGAATAAATAAATTGGCTTCAGACAGAGGGGGCCCAAACCATGCATAATTTTTCATATACACTTTTCAAAAAGCAGCCAGTATATCACTATAAATTTAAATGTCAGTACAGACAGTTTTAGTGTAAATAATTGTATCCAAAAACCTGTAAATTAAAGTGAGATAAAGAGCCTCAGGGCAGTTCAAAAAGATCTAAACTACGGGATAATAAATTAAAAGTGAAACCCCAGATGACACCATCTTAATCACAGTGGCATAGTTTCCATCACTAACTGATACTGTACAATAGATTCAGTTCAGTGCATTCACAACATTTATCTTTTCCATAAATTCCAGTTATATGAGGAACATTGTGTAATAACACCCTTTGGTCTGAAAGTAGTAAAAGAGGTTGTTGTTTGTGAGAAGGTCCAAAGGAACAGAGAGTCTGTATCCTTCAGTTAGCCAGAAACTCAAAGTTATTAAAAAAGAAACATTCTGCAACATTAAACCCTGGGCATCTGACTTGAACAGAGGTTATCTTTTCATCTCTTTTGCTTTTTGGCAAAAGGGTGTGATGGTGGTGAAACTTCTCACAAAAATAATGATGTCACACTGGAAGCACGTTGTTTGGATTTAGAAGATATCAAACAGTTGTTGGTGGAAGAAGTATTCAAACCATTTATTAAATTAACAGTACCAATAGTACACTATAAACATGCTTCATTACAAGTTAAAAAAAAATCTGCATTTAAAATTTTACTTAAGTTAAAGTACTGAAATATTGTAAGCAGATATTATATATTTTCGGATTATTATTAACATTAGTACTTACACCATTTAACCCATTTGATTCTAACCGAGGACCTTTGATGCATATACTCCTCTCTCATTCTCTCTCCCCATGTCTCTTCATGTCTCTACTGTCAGGTATATTGTGTTGTTATGTTTCAGTAAGGTCAAAATTTAAAAAAAAAAAAAAAATCTTAAAGGTGTATTCCAGCAATTTAGCATTGCACTTTTATAAAGCTTGGGAACTCACAAGAGACAGATTTGTTAACATCAAGCAGTAGAGGTCAAAACAACCTGACTTTTAGTCCCTGAGTGGGTCAAACTCCAAAAACATTGGATTCTGTATTTCCCATAATGCAATCGGTTAGCATTGCAAGGCCCTCAGCCTCCTGAATGACCACTTATTGTAAACTCCACATCTCAAGTTTGTAATGCAGGTTTTATGTTAGTGTAAAGTCTTAAAGGATAGGCTCACAATTTTTCAAGTGCGTCTTAAAACAACAGTCAGGTGCCCAGATGAACACTGAAAGAGGTTTTCCTCGCTGTAATAATTCCTCCTGCTTCATACTGGCTATTAAAACATCCCCAGAATGTGCCATTATTGGCTTTGTCTTCAGATTTTCATTCAAACAAAACCCTTAAAAAGATGATGTCAGAGAGGAAACGCCAATCAGTGAAATCACCTGCTGTAGTGTTTGGCTTGAGTGAAAACCTAGAATCACATGGTCATGTGGCACATGCTTGGAGACCACCTGTTTAAAGGTTTATTGATGCAACAAGGAGAGGTATGACGTTAGGTCATGTCAGTTCAGGTTTTCACGTCTTGTTTTGTCCAACCAGCCATCTAAGTAGGTAGGTATGTAGATATGTATGTAGATTAGTATGTAACTGGACATTGGCATATATATATGATTGGATGTTCTGGACAGTTTTTCTCTTGAACACAATTTAATAAATTTACAAATTATTACAACATGTCATGGCCAATGAGCACATTAGTTTACTACTGCATGGCTACCAGTGTACATGAATAATCTCTATAGTTACACTGTGTTGTTTCCAGTGTTGAAAAGTTACATTTCCTCAACTACTGTACTTAAGGACAGATTTGAGGTTTTTGTACTTTACTTGGGTATTACACCACCGCATTTCAGAGGGAAATATTATATTTTTACTCCAACAGCTGTAGTTACAAGTTACATTTCAGATTAAGATTTCATCTAGATTTTACAAACAGCAGTTATTAACATATAGATTAAACAACCCATAAGTGTATAAATGTGTTAAAAATTACTAGGCCACCACTACACCCAAATGAAATGAAATAAAAATTAAAAAGTTTTAATCTTCCTGTTACACTGACAATGACTTAACTCCCCAGACATTAAGGGTTTCCAAGACTCCACAGAAGTGAAAAATAGACCTTAAATACCAAACACCAATGCAGAGATCCATAATTCAATGTTACCTGTGTTTTCTTAGTGTGTGATGAAGCATAGTTCATCAGTTCGCCTCAGGCAGCCTCATGTCTGGCTTCAAGCCAGAGCAGCTCTTCTATGAAGCTCTGTTTTGGGATTTGGCAGAAAAACATTCCACCTGGGACACAAAAACTTGTAGCAGGAACGTGTTGACCTTTGCTGAAGTAAGTGAAAGAACCTGCGGTTAGCTTTGGTGTGTAGCCAGGATTTCTGTCCCTCAAATGAGTCAGATGTCTTTGCCTAAAATATGACGTGAAGTGGATTCTGTCTCCTGGTAGGCTATGGCCACAGTAGATGGGTACTTTTGAAAACACATATTTGTGTTTTTGTTTTGTTCTTTTATCCACACTGAGCCAGTGTGTCCCACCTACAAAAACCAACCTTTGCTCTTCGAAAGTGATAACTTTAAAAACACCTGCCATATGCTTTAGAGTGGTTGGAGAAAATGGAGCTTTTCATAAAATCTGACTTGTAACAACCTTTTGGAACATGTAAACATCCGCACTCCCCTTCACTTGCATCTCCTCTTTGAACCTCGGCTCCTTCCTCCTACGACACAAGGGGGGAATCAAGGCAACACACACTTGCCAAATGGGATATTCCTCCTTCCTCCGGCAGTATTTTGAGGTGGCGTCAGCCTGTTCATGACGCACAGTTGCATAACCTGACACTGAGCATATGATGGATTGCTCTGGGTAATGAGAAAAGCTGCGAATATTTTACATAAGATCTGTAATTTGTAAAAAGGTTACAGGTAAAGTAAGTCTATCCTTTTTAAGCCTGGGCAGCCTATTATAGGACTAATAGCCTTAAGAGTTGATATAATAGCCTACTCTGCAGCTTTGGGGGGAAATAATTGGACTCTCTCTCTCTCCCCATGACTGTGCTCAGATGCACTTGGAAAGAGACAGAGTACATCGCAAATACAGGATGACTGGATGGCTAATGACTAAACAGTAAAAAGGTGGCGAGGCATTTTTATGATTCATTTATTACATAAATTGCAAACACCAAATAACTCCAGAAATGTACAAAATGGGAAAAATGTGGCATCATCTGACATATAAATGTGTTTTTTTTAAAGCACATCCACCTTTGGGTTGACATGGCTGTTATTTTTCTTTAACAGCCCACAGACTGTTTGAGAAAATCACTGTGTAGTGATGTAGTGATGGTCATTTTACAGAACCATTATGTCAGCCACAGAGACCACATGCTGCCTCGTGAGGTGCTTATTTTGACAGAGAGTTGAGTATGCAATATGTTTGCCGTTGCCAGGCAATTGACATTTTGTGTTTTCTGTATTTCAGGGTCATTGAAATGAGAATATCCAACATTTATTATGAACATAGAAGAATCTCATCTGAAGGCACCAAATCCTTGTACTCTAGACCTCCAAATGTCTGTCCTAAACCTTAAATATCCCCTCCAGACATGTTTTAGGATGTATATAAAATACTCTACTTTGAATAATAATTTGTGTCTGATATGGTTTTTCCCACAAAAAAAGTTAAATTATCTTGTTAAAATCCTTAAAATTGCATCTACTCCTCTTCCCTCATTAAAAATTCCATAATCTATGAATATGCAAATATATTTCATCTCAGAAGTTTAACTTCTGGACACAAGATTTGTTCATTCTCAGTATGTGCACTGCAGGCTTCAAGTTTCCACACTTGTGTAAGTTGAATGTGACTGCAGGAGTGTGTAAGAGCTCAAAGTGCTTCATGAGGAGATGAACAGCACTTTCTGAAAGTGGCCAACAAGCGCTCAATTTCTACAACATTGCAAATTTGATTGCTTGATAATAGTCGGTAGTTGCATGCTTGAACGAGGACATGCCTTACTAGAAATGATGCTCACAACAACAAAATAGCAAATATATGTAAATATTGCACATGCCCAGAGAGGTAAAAGATATAAATGAGGAACCAAAATTCATAATGCATAAAGCTAAAAGCAACAGTGCCTCCTTACTCTTCAGGCACTGCTTATGTAAGGACTGATCAGGTTGTTTGTTGACAAGTGCGATAGATGTAGGCAGGAAAGAAAGCTTTAAGCAGTTGTTTTTACTTTTGCTGGTAGCCTACTGTTTACCTGAAGGTTAATAGTTCAACAGTTCTCTCACAGATAGTGTGAAGGGACAGATTTTCTTTCTTCCCTATCACTAACTGGACTGTAAGGATGTTGTACTATGATGTCATACCGTATCTAATGATGGTTTCCAGCACAGCACTGTAAGATGTTAACATGATCTCGGCACCAACACCGAACAGCCTGAGTCTGCAGAGAAAGTTAAGTCTCTGAGCCAGCCTAGCACACAGATACTCAACATGGACTGTCCATTTTAATTTATTGTCCATTTGTATGCCCAAATACTTGTAGGAGCACACCTGCTCAATTTCCCTGTCAGCAATGAACACAGGATCATGGACTCTTTGCTCATATATACATACAAATTGTATGTACAGTATATGTATATACTGTATATATCAATAAAAAGTTGATCACAAAACAGCCATCTAAAACACTAAGATGATCAGTTCAACGTTTTAAAAAAAAAGGCAAATTCTTACACATTCAAAAAGCTGGAACCTTCAAAATTTTGTGATTTGTGTTTGAAAAATGACTTGAATGTTTACTGTTTACTGTTAAAATAACTGCTGATTCATTTTCTGTTGATTGACTAATGAATTAATTGACCAATCGTTTAATGTGTTAGTTGAATGTCTTTGTTTTGTTATGTATGTGAAACAGACGGTCTTCGCCTTGTGTTACAGGACACATTTCAGAGAAACGTGACATTAAAGTGAAATCTAATCTAATAAAAACTCATTTAGGGGAGGTCGAGAAGTGAGAAGCTTATCTGCTGTTTTGATGTGAGCCTTTAAGGAACAATCTGGAGATAATAAGTATGAGTGGAGCATTAAATGGCATTTCTCAAATTTCTGTGAATTTCTTCCACCAAGGGATTGATCAACATTAGGGTGGACAGGGCCTCGGTAAGCTAAACAACACCGCTGAAGTCTGGGCGGTCAAATATTTATAATAATTAGTGATTCTTTGCAATGTGATGACATTTTGGGAGCGTAGAATGGGAATACCAGATTTATTAGCTCATGGTTGTGTTTCACTGTGACACCAACTTATTATTTACGAAGCCTCTTTTGTTCTTATTGTTTCTGTATGGTTTGGGTTAAATGGTATATAGTTACAGTTGAGTGATTCTGTCCCAGTTGACCCAAATGTTGGGCTGATCCAGTGGGACACGACAGCAGCTGCAGCAGAGGTTGTTGACATCACAACAAGCTTCAGTCAGTCACTTCATGTGTCTGCTCTCACCAGGGGAGCGGAGTGGAATTCATTTGGTCAGGGCACACAGGCTGTTTTCACCTGTTTATGGCCAGTACGTGCTGTGAGAGGTCTTTGTGTACCGGTCATATAAGTTTCAGTGAAATGGTCTGCTCCTTTGAACGTGGAGGTTTACTCCTACATCACACTTCTAGGAATTTGGTGGGTGTGAAAAACAGAGGGCTGAAGCATGTTCTCATGTATGAAATAGTGTCCTTCACTCCCTTTGACCCTTTGTGTGTGTATCATTCAAACAGTGCTGATATGGAACAGATAAAGTCAGTTTTGTTACATATGAATGAATGATTGGTTTAAAATTTTCATGTAAATAAAGACTTCCCGTAGTTGATATTCATATCAGAAAAACAAACCATTGCTGTAAACCACATAGTTAACACCAAAGAAAAGGAAGAACAAGAAGTAGAAGTGTCTGTTTCATAGAGTCATTACGTTATTGCAGCATCTACCAACCAAAAATGATCTAACCTCTCACTACAATCATGATATAAAGGACTGTATAAAACAAAATGCATTTCATTTTCTATTTGATTTAACTCACATAACTGATAAAGCAAGACCAACATAACATCGTGATACCAATTATAGTGCTGGTGAGACACCACACCTCAGTTTCCTTCTGGGCAGATTAAAGGATAAAGGTTTTTTTGTTTTCACAGATAATGTTTCTTTGCTGAGCTGCAGCAGAGGGATAGCAACACAATCAGTGAATTTCACACCAAAATGACAGTAACTTTGGAGAATACTCACTTAAGTTTTCTATCTGCTGAAGCCTCATAATAACTTCAGGTAAACTCTGGATTGTATCTTTTAACAAAACGAGGACTGTGGTTTTTGTCCCCCATCACTTACATTGGAAGCGCAGGAGGAATGGGCGTAGTGAGCATTGAACATATGGGTGGGTCAATTTAAGAAGGGGTCTGGGTGTCTTCCCCCATGTAGTAGTAGTAGATGACATTTCCTGCATTCTGGTGCCTTTTAACAGGTGGTTTAATACTTTTATCTGGCTATACTAGCATGAGAAAAAGTATGGGTACATTTGTAATTTCATCCAGAGGAAGTGGTTGGCCCCAAATCACATATTTGAATATATTAAAAAGCTAAAAGACTGACTAATTCAGAGCCGTCTTTAATAATAACCACTCATTATTTATTTAAATTTGAGGATCTCTTTATGCTTGCAAGCAATTGCAATTTCTGTTAAATTAATTTCCTTAATGTTATCAAATCAAAGACTAAAGTGGAGAGGATAAATGTAGTCAAAGTGCCCCTATGCATTATGATTATGCATTACATAGATTATGTTGTTAGCCAGTTATCTTGGTGGCTTTTTTACACAGATAACACTGCTAACATTTAGTTAAATGCCAAGCTTTGATTTTCGGTAAGTTATCGATTTCCTGAACATTTTGTGGTGACAGTGTGTGACCCACCTTAACTCAGCTACCTGGCATCTGTGCATCAATGACTAGTAACATTAGCGGCGCACTCGTGAGTATCAATGGTGTGTATGTGTATGCGTGCTATGTGAGAATCTGCCTAGGTGCAAGGGTTAGGATTGATTTGGGCATTCTCTCAATAAGCAAGCAGAATGGATTTGATAATGAAGCACTGACAAGCACTCTGAAAAGAGCACCGAGTGGATAGACCAACACACTAATTTTCAACAAAATGATATCTTCATACTCTTTCTCTAATCAAGTGTGCACATACTCTGCCCAAGAACTGACAAACACTGTATTTCCTCATCAAATTATATACAATACAATGTCATATTTTAGCATTCTGAATCATGTGTGTGCAAATCTTCATATTAGTGTACAAATGCTGTCTCAATATTGAATTTATTTGAGAATTAGATAGACAGGAAACAAGCCCTTCAGTCTTCTCCAGATGAGATCGTACGATGAGCTGTTGAGAAAGCATCTTTCTTTTGCCTTCATGGTCTCTAAAATCTCTGCAGATTGATGAGATGATAACACTTGTATAAATGACAGTTGGTTAAATGGCAAGTCTTTATTAGGCAGTGATTCACGCCCTGCGCAGCCTTGTCTGGGGGTTGCATCGTTATCAAGCGGTGGAATTACACTCCAAAGGGCTGTTAGAATGCATCATCTCCATTTGTTTTTAACCTTTCTTTATCCATCGAAGAGATGGCTTAGCGGGCATGTTCTTTTTTTTTAAGCGTTCAGATACTGTGATGACTCAGATTCACAAGCAGGAGCTGCCCAGTGCAAACAGAGGAAGGCCACATGGAGGTTAAGTGGGTTAAATCGATGGAGGCTTTGGCCCTTGTTGCTCAGTGAGAAAAAAAACTGTTACTGTTTTAACCCTCTATTATCATACTTATATATCCACAGTTATATTTTCAAACAACCTTGGTCAGGCTTGATTGTGTGGAGTTTCACACTCCTCCTACTGAGCACGATGCTTGTTATTTGTGAGTTTATTACAACAAGTAGCAGCCTTTCAAAAACTGAAGCATTTGGCTTTATTCTATTTCTCATTTTATCCTAAAGTAAATATTATCTGTGTTATATTAATGAGGGTTCACAGATGCTCTTTATGCACTATTTTAATCTTAAAATGTGAGCAGATGATATTCAGAAAATCTGTATTTCCTCACTGCAAGGTGCTGATAACCCTAACCCTAACCCTGATAACAATGTCAGTAAATGTGTATTAAATGGATTGAAATGCATAATTAAAAAGAAAGGGTGGTGGGCAAAGAAATAACATAGTGAAGAACTTTTCCTCTAAATTGTAAATCAGTGGGATATCAGGTCGGGATGGAAAGGCAGTTTATCAATTTCATAGGAAGGGTGAAGGAGCAGGACCATTCAAAAATATATGGTGGGTCAGCTCAGGAGGTAGAGCAGGTCGTCCACTAATTGGAAGATCCTCCAGTCCGCATGTCGAAGTGTCCTTGGGCATGATACTGAACCCCATATTGCTCCCAATGGCTGTGTGAGTGTGTGTGTGTGAATGCATTAGATTCCCCTCCTGATGAGCAGGCTGGCATCCAGGTAGCCCCTGTCATCAGTATTTGAATGTATGTGTGAATGGGTGAATGATGGCATGCAGTGTAAAGCGCTTTGAGTGGTCACAAGACTAGAAAGGCGCCGTATAAGTGCAATCTAGTGAAGTGAAGTGAAGTCTGTTTACCATTAACGAAGCAATATATTTTGCAAACAACAGTGCGCTGAAGTGTGAATGGTCTGTGTTATTTGAGCAAGATGAAAAGACGTCAAATTAAACCTCCTTGCGTCCTCTTCCCAGGTGATAAACTGCTGTGAGTTATGATACGTAACAGGAGGAATGCTGTGAACAAAGCGTCTCTTCATTTTTTTCTCACACTCTAAAAATAGTTTGAGATTAGCTATCTCTGCTCTGTTTTTTTGCTGCAGACCTATCAAATAAGTTTTATTGTGAAATGTGGATTATCTGCCTTAATTAAAGAGTTTGAAACACTTTTGGCATCCTGATAAAAGAGTAATGTACAGTCAGGCATTTATTTTCTTACGTAACCTTGTTATCATTTCTCAAAATGTTGTAGGTGTGCTTTTTCCTTTTTTTTAAGCGTTTGACCAGAAAATGAACAAATTTGAAAACATATCAGTCTAAATGACCAAAATTCTGCTTTTGTTAACCTTTTCTCTTTTTTTTTGGTAATGAACATTGTGAGGGAATTTTCATGTATGTGTCATATATGAAAATGCTCCTATTTTCATATACAGACGGGTGACAAATGAAAGGAAAACCCAACATAAAGTGTCAAGTCTCTGGAACTCTACCGGAGGGATGAACACCATTCTTCAAAAAGATATTCCTTCATTTGGTGTTTTGATGATGGTGGTGGATAGCGCTGTCTAACATGTCAGTCTAAATTCTCACATAAGTGTTCAATTGGGTTGAGATCTGGTGACTGTGAAGGTGATAGCATATGATTCACATCATTTTCATACTCATCAAATCATTCATTGATCCCTCGTGCCCTGTGAATTGGGGCATTGTCATCCTGGAAGAGACCATTCCCATCATAGAAATGTTTCATCATAGTATAAAGGTGATGACTCAGAACAACTTTGTATTGATTAGCAGTGACCCTTCTCTCTAAGGGGACAAGTGGACCCAAACCATGCCAGCAAAGAGCCGTCCACAGCACTACAGAGCCAGCAGATCCCTTCACTGTAGGGGTCAAGCATTCAGGCCTGTACCAGTTTTTCCTTTAATTTGTCTCCTGTCTGTCTGTGCCATGTATGAAGCTGCTCCTTAGACAAGCAGACAGTGAGGAACAGCTGTCTTCTTCCGGGTCTAACCCACCTGGCTTCATGATTGTTGCTTATTCAGTAGAGAGTATGTCACTCTTTCATATGCAGCCATCCGTGCCATTGTTGTAGACCATTCTTCGTAGTGGGGCAGGCATTTCTTCCTCCAGTGTCTCAGTGGTATCCGTTTGGCTGTTGTGAGGGCCAAAATGATCCATCTCTTTTTGAAGGAAGAGAAGTCAGAGTCCTGGAGCTCAGTGGTTGAGCCCGAGATAGACAGTTTTGTAGAGATTTGGAACTTTTTGTTTAGGACTTCAAATATAACCTCTTGGATCTTATTCCACCAGTCCTTAAATGTTGGACATGTCCCAAATATTTGTGGGAAAGAGGCACCATTTCCTTCAAATCTCCAGCAAGAATCTACTGGTATCAGGTTCCATTTATATAACTGCTGTGGTGTCCGATGCCATCTGTGTATTATTTTTAGTTGAATAAACCTACTGCCCATTTCCTTGTACATTGTATTAATGTTATTCAAACATGACTTCCAATCCGCAGGAGATATGTCCAAAGCCAGGTCTACTGTCCGGTGTTTCTTGATCTTGAGCAAGGGGTCACATAATAGTTCCTGTAGTAAATGATAGATCTTGGGAGCAATGTCCCTGCATTATAACGATCTAATCAGCAGTTCTTCAATCAGACTACCCGTGGGGCAAGTAAGCGGGCTTCCTAACCATTTAGACAAGACACTTTGCATTTGGACAAACTTCCAAAATTAATTATGTGGTAATTTATATTTATCTACTATTTGGTTGAAGCTTTGATAGTGCTTAGTGTGGCTATCAAATAAATGCAAAACATAGGGAGTCACAACTTTTCACCATAGTGTCCAATCAACTGTTTTGTTTCCAATTAAAATTTGCTTATTATTCCATAAAGGTGCTTGAGGGGATTTGAATAAATCCCAATGAACAGCTCAATGCAGTTTTTACCACATTAATTTAGTGTTAGTGATAATAGGATGATCCTTCTGTTGTAGCTCGGACCAGTGAGATAGCCCACCACTGACTTCAGTCTTATCTGGAACCAGCTTGGTATATCTCTGGCCTCACTATCCGATAACCATGTTCTCATATACTTTATATTGATAGCCCAGTGGTACCATTTAAAATTGGGAAGAGAAAATCCCCCTTTCTGTGTGATCTAGTAGTTTCTTTATTCCTAAATGGTGCTGTGAGTTGACCAAAAGAAAATCTAAAATAAGAGTATCAAAAACTCTGAAGTAGGAGTCGGGAATATTCAGAGGAAGGTGAGATTGTTTTTTATAAATCACAGGTGCAGTCATCATTTTAACGAAGTGTATTTTCCCCCAAAGTGAAAGATGAATTTTGGTCTACCTTTTTGTTAACCTTTCCAACAACAAAGCACTTATTATAAAAAGAATGTAATGTATTAATTTGATAAAATCAATCTTTAAAGAAATAATTAATAGTTATTTATACATGTATAATATGACATCAATTAAATTATTTTTCTTATATTTTAATATAATGATGATGATATTAATATACATCCAAGTATCAATAATTGTAACAATTAATGCTTACAATATTTATTGATACATTTTACTGAATAAATAGCTTGTTTGCTGTATATGGTAACTGTGTTGAACAAGTTAACAGATTTTATGATGCCTTTTCAAAAATGTTATTGCATCTACTAACTTTTTTCAATGTTTGTTTGAGTCATATTCATTATTTAGTTACTGATAAACATGTTTTTTCAATTTACAAATGAGGTAAAACTGAACATAATGGACTGCGTATCATCAAAGGAAAAAGATAAATCTCTCCGTCTCTTACACCTACACTTACTCTTATACCTATTCGGTGTGGTTCGTCCTTGTATATTATTCCTTGGGGGAAAAAAATCTATACACCTGTAGAAAACAGGAAAGTGAATGTGTGTATTGAATAGGTGAAAGAAAAAGTAATTTTCTTTTCAACAGCACAACCTTTTGTTTTATAAAGCACTGTGGGTGTGTGTGTGTGTGTGTGTGTATTCTCACTCCTCACTCCGAGTGTAGTCATGACGTCTAACCGGTGAGTCAGGTCTTCCTAATGAAGTTTCCACGAAGGGACGCATGCACACCTTTTGAACCCAAACTGCAGAAAAACGATCCAATCAGCCAAATTGATTTGCACACTTCCCCCCGGCTCTCTGTCCTTTTTGAAAAGATGTTGCTCTCAGTGTTGTGATGTCAGCGATTAGGGCTGACCTTTGAGGGATTTAGAGCAGGGTTGACATGAGTCCACTCATGAACAGCAGTTGTTTCTTTATCATTGTGTAATGTAAACATGCTGTCAAGAAATTTCCCTTAGTGCACTGAAATGTCCCAATAATCACCCATCCATCCTTGAAGGCTTTTAAGACTGCACCTCAACCAGAGGAAGCAACAGCAGGAGGAGGAGGGCAGCAACTAGTTCTTTAACAGTTCTCTAATGCTTCACCTGTTGTCTGGTGATGTGAGCGGCTCCATTGATTAAAATGTGTGGGTGGCATTTAACCACCATACACACAAACACGCAAATGAAACTCCTCCCCTCCCAGATGGAGCAGAAGACCCCTTTACCTCAATCACACCCTGAGGCCTTGAGACTCCAAGCTCCGTACTTCGTGCGTCTATAAAAAGAGCTTTCCTCCTCGAGGAAGCAACAGCAGACTACTGAGCATTTCATCACAGACCAGAGAGGAAGCAGGAGAGAAAGAGAGGGATCACAGTTAAGAGTCGCCACTCAAGAAAGATCTGTGGATAAACGGTGGGAGGAAAAGAAAGAAAAGAGAATAACAAAGGAATTGGAGAAGGTAAAAAAAAGAATTATCCTGAACTTGTTTGTGAATTCCTGTTGTTTTGGCATGGATCAAAATTGTGTCTGGTTGTTGGTAGCGTCTTGTTTTTCTGAATGAATAAGTCACTGACTAACTGATTAAGGATTTATGGGCATTTTCTGACACCTCCAGCTCTGTAAATGATCATACAAGTGGATTTTTATCTTATACTAACATCACAGCCTTTTGAGGAGTATAGTTGTCTTAGGTGACATTTGAATTGCTTTCCATGAATATAGAACAATACTTTTACTATTCTAACTGTTAGACTCTATAAATACCTCCATACATCATCAACACATAAGGTTTCCATGTATTTTAATTGCAGCTCACAGTCTTCTTTATCAGAATATGATTTCTGTGGAGAGCAGAGCTCAGCTGAGTGAGTCATACTGTGGGAAGAGTGTAGACAAGTCTCTGCCAGTGTTACAAAGACGATGGCCCACCAAGGAGTCACTGCTCAGAATAATAGAGAAGTGAGAGAGTACAGCAAAGGAAAGAAAATGACCTAATTCCCTGTGTAGAACAAAGATGGGATTTTTTACAAAGAGCTTTAAAATGTTAACATCTGTGAAATTAGTGGAATCAGATGACAAACAGGATGTCAAATTTAACAACAAACCGGTGAAGATCAATTGGTCAGTGGTAAAGTTGAATTAAGTGCTTTCTGTTTGTGGGACTCTCTAAAATAAAATAGCTTTTGTCTCTGATTAAATGGTTCAATGTGGGGAAAAGCAGGGAGAAGAAGTAATAATAAACACTGCAACAAAGAGATGAGGGGAGGCATTTGCCTGTTGGAGATGCATCTGAAGGGAAGTCACTGACTGCTATCATCTATTGATATCTTTCTCTGTATTCTATCATAGTGTTTCTGAAATGTGTGGGGCTGTCATGAATACACGCTCAAACAATATATATATATGTCTTCTTGCATGTATGCATCCATGTATGTGCATTGATTGCTTTCCTTTAAGTAGCTGAAAAGGTAACCTTTGCTGGCCACTTGTCTCACAAAGCCTTTAATAGTCATTTCACCTCACCGACCTTTCAATTCTTGGCCGCGGATCCCTCTATTAAAAGGCAGGCAATTCGATGCCTATTCACTAATGTAATGAATTGCTTCATGGCACCATTATCATTGTTGTTTCCCCTTGCACAGCTATGAAAGAAGGAAGGATGCATTCATTTTTGTTTGTTTGCTTGTTTCTGGTTCTTTTTTTCCAGCGGGGTTACTGCATGGGTCATTTGGATATTAACACAGTTTAGAGACTGTAAGAAAATGATTTGGGTTGGGAATGAGGCTGAAACTTTTTGTTTGACTTTTTAAAGTCCCCTTGAATAAGAAAAAAAATCCAACACCTTGACCCAATTTCAGGCATTCCCAGCTGATAAAACATAGACTTTACATAGCCCAAATAAGAGCGGAATTAGAAATTGCCAAAAGTATGTAAAACATAAATGATGCATTTTATTTATCATGCATTCCAGCTGTTCTCTGTTTTTTTCTCTCTTTTTGAACCAAGAGCTACTAATTCAACAGTAAGCATCAGTAGAAGAGCCTGAGAAACCCTGTTTCCTAGAAATTCTGTTTATATACCACTAAATTGCAACAGCTAATACGTTTTGAAGGAAACATAATGCCGCCCGAACTACATATTCTGTCAACATCATGAGAAAATGTTGCTAATTAATCTCGGATGTCACAAAAATGTGAGTAAAATCTTCACTGACAACATATTTAATTTTTATTATAACCACTTTTATTTTATTTATATTTCATTTATTTTACACAAAAATATCCAGTCTTGTGGTGCAATATCCACCAGTAGTTATTCAACCTTTTTGTGGCATTGTTTCAGCAATGGCAGCACTTGGTTTAGGTTAGGGAGAGATCCCTAACCCTAACCCTATCCATTAATAGAGAAAAAAGTCAGTTTATTAACATTTAGCTGAAACCATAATCTTTCACTAACTTTAACCAAAGTGCTTTTATTGTCTATACCACACACAAGACTCAGGGTGTGAACTTTCATCTCCAGTGTTAATGTCCTACATTTTGTACACCCATCATCCACCCCGACCTCTGTGCAGTACATAAATGTAGCGCTTCATTCATTCGAAAAAACAACGTAATTGGGCAAATAATTTAGTAGTATTAGTAGTAAATGTAATTTCTAAGAGACAGGGCTGGAGTTATGCCAAACTTGCACTATAATACAAGTTAACTTATCTTTAGTTCTGTTATGATGACATGCTCCTTAGAGAGATAATCCCTACTTACAGGTGGAGATCCAGGTGTTTGTCAAAACTGACATTATAGTTATAGACATTACCAGCTGCATGTTACTACATGATTAGTGTAAAATAAAGCCCCAATACAGAGACACGATTGTTGTCCTCTGCATTTGGAAAAACGCAGCTTTATGGTCCATGGCAGAGACAAAAAGCATTTTGTGAACATAACTATTTTGATGTTTTTTACAGAAAATTTTGCAAGAAAAGACTACGTTCCCTCAGCAAAAATGAAAAAAAACCAACATAATCCTCCCTCATTTCTGACTCCACCTGCCCCCTACCCCACAATAATTTTTGTACAGTCCCTTAGTGTTAAAAACTGCAAACCCTAATTGAGCCTCCTTTGGGAACTCTTACAGGCAAGGCTCCAGATGAACTGTCACATTTTCCTGTGCTTTCATTATCAACTACTTTTAAATTAGATGAATGTGACGCTGATAAACAAGACCATCTGTTACAATATGTGTGATGTTGGCTAGAAGAGGAATGTTGATTACTGGTGTTTGAGCTCACAGTTATTATTCAGCCATGACACACACAGCTACGAATCCACCACTTATCTCACAGATAGTGTTGAAACATGTCAAGTTATATAAGGGAGGGAGGAAAGTGTTACGCAATACCGCAATGATCAAGAGACACCTAGGGTACGTCTACACAAAAGTATCAGTTTCTTCCGATTTAGGAATGACTAAGTGAATGTTTGGGCATCAGACAGTCACACTGTCTTGTTATTAAAGACTTTTGTTTTCTCTGAAGAGATTCTCCCTGCTTTCTTTTCAGCTCATTTACTCGCTTGTGTTTGTTTCCTCCTTTCTGCACCAGGCTGACAATGGTGTGTCTATGTTGGTTGTTAGTGGTGGTGATGGCATATGTGTGCGTCCCGGGGTTCGGGTCTGTGTGCTTGGACAGCTCCATCTGCAACGACCTGAGCAACAAGGGAAGGATACTGGTAGGTCTAACTTTCTTTCTATTTCCTCTCTGTTAGTGCAAGGCTTTAACTTTATTTGTATAGCACGTTTCTTTGACAGGGTGATTCATAGTAGATAAGACATGGAGATGATATGGAAAAAGAGAAAATATACATATATCACAAAAAGCGGGAGAGCAAAGTTTGAGCTTTGAAGTTCATTGTTGATCTTGGAAACAGCAGTTGACAAAACATCCTCACCTCATTCAGTACCTGTTTTGGAGCTTTCAGTCGTATCACAATCTATTTTTCTGAATCTTTCGAGGCTCAACTTGAAGTCCTTAAAGTGCTAAAGAAAAGTGGAAATTTGAACATCTACTATTCCATGACAAAAGGACAAACTCTTTCTGCATAGAAAGATCATGTGAGGCAATTGAAAGCTCCAGAACAGTCAGAAAATGCATCTCGAGGTGAGGTCAAAGACAATTTTTTTTTTTGTGAAGGTCTAAAAATAGTTTAATAAAAGCAATGACAAACAGATATATATTTAGCTTTAAGATGATAACAGTTGAAACAAGTCGAAAAAATCTTCAGGAAGTTTGTTCTCGATCTGTGTTTCAAAGAAGTTACATTGAACCATTAAAACCATTAAGTGACTGACAAATGACTTGAAAAGATTAGTTAATGAATAATCAGTTAACATCTTCTGCCTCCAGCTTGAGGATCTGTTGCTTTTCTTTGTCGTATGTATGTATGTCATATCAGTGTTTTGTGTCCATGTCCAAATAGTTTGGATATATTCAACTGTATGCATGTATTGTAGGAAATTTCAACGCATCCAATCATTGATCTTCCCAGTACACTTACTCTGTTTAATACAGTCAACTTGCTCATTAATGCATCATCATTAACTCTTCTTCCTGCAAAGGACGCACACACACTTTACATTCAGTTTTGAAACGTTGCTGGTGTCTGTGTGATTCTTTCCTCACAGGACTGCATTCACCTCTGCATGTCTGTGATCCAGGCTCAACTCCCAGAGGTCAGTGCATTGGCCCTGAAGGTTAATGATGATGATGACCTCTTATTCAGCATCCTTTCGGCCACACTGGCCTCTGAAAATAAGATATCAGAGTCAGACCTGAGAGACAACCGCGACCAGCGACGCTCCTATTCAATGGAGCATTTCCGCTGGGGTAAACCCTTTGGAGACAAGATATCAGAGAAAAAGCTGAAGGCCCACAACGACAAGAGACGCTCCTATTCAATGGAACATTTCCGCTGGGGGAAACCCTCTGGCCGCAAACGCCGGCCAGTCAAAATCTTTGCCTCCCCTCTGGAAGGAGGGGGCTCTTCTGAGGGCAGTTTCCCCCCTCAGGCTCGCAGGCAGCTGAGCAGTAAGGAGGATGAAGCAAAGGAGGACACGACTCAAGGATTGCCCCAGGCGATGGTCAGCTCCAAGTCACATGCCCAGTTGAGCCCGCAGGAAAGAAAGGATGGGACCTATCGGATGAGTCACTTCAGATGGGGGAGCCCACCTGCCTCTAAACGTAACGACAGCTTTATGAAGCCGTGGGAGGAAAAACCTCAGGGGCAGCTGGCTAAGCTCCTCAGGAACATTATAGTCAAGGGTGTGCAGAGGAGAATGGGATGAATGGAGGATGGAGATGGGGGGAAGGAGGGTTAGCTGATAGAGCCATTGCATGTTACTACCCACAGCTCTTAATTTTAAATTACAAGAACTTGTCACTGTCATTAGTATGTTGTTGAATGTGTTTTCTGGGACAAAGGTTTGTCTTATGACCTTAACGTAAGATAAGCAAACAAGAAACAAGGCAGTTTTATGGTAAATAAAACAGCTGATGCACCCATTGACTCACTTGAACTTCTTGGCCTTGACTTCAAAGCTTCCTTAGGAACATTTTTTCTTGTTGGAAAAGTTACTACTGATCCAAATGTTTTGAAAAAGGAAGTAAAAAATGAATGCCAGCCCAGGCCTTGAGGTGGGTGTAAAGGAAAGTATTTTAAAAAGCATACAGTTTGTTTTACAGAGTGGTATCTTTTTGTAAATTATAATAACATTAAAGATTATTCTGTTTGCGGCATACAGCTATGGTAATTGTCTGACTGATTTCACATGAAAGGAGAATCATCAATGACACCAGTCACCTGATGGAGGCCATTAGATGCACCTGAGAGCTCTGGAAAATTTCCAGCAAGTGGACTTTGTGCTAAGAACTGACTGAAAATGACAAAACACGAAATATAAATATAAAAATATGTGTTATGAATATACTGGTAGGGCTGATATACAAGTGGTAGACAAAATAATATGAACAACTGATGAACATGAGACTTTGTCGCAATTACAAACACTCCAACAAATATGGGTTATAGTTCTGTCCTTGGAGGCCTAGAGAAAAAAAGAAAAAGAAAAACTGCCCCAAAAGAAACCTTAAACAGGAAAAAAAAATGAAGAGACCCACTATCAGGTCTTTATTCAACCTATCTTTGATGTAGCAGTGGGGATTTATTGGCCTACTTCAAAGTTAAAAGATCTTTTTCATGAATGTTGTTGGCACCCTGCATACATTATGTGAGCCACTGCCAGCTGGTGACTCAAAAAATTGGGGAGGACAGGAGGAAAACCGACCCACAGCGTCATGTTATTTTACACTAGTTGACTACTTATCTCTACTTTCTTATGTTCAAGTTATGTTATGTTCTTATGTTCAGATGCAGGGCCGTGCAGAGACCTTTAGAGGGGCAGGTGCTCAAAGTTAAAAAGTGGCACATGGAACAAGATTTTAAAACACCATACACCAACATAATTTATAGCATAACCTCTTAAATTATAGCAACCCATATTCAAACAGAATGTAACATGGACTCTTACAACAAACCATATCATACTATATCATTGTCCCTGACCAGATGAAATCAGAGTGACAATTTTATATGCCATCACCGAATGGCATATAAAACAATTTGCTTTTAAAAACAAAAACAAAAACAAAAAATGAGTGGTGAAAAGGCTGTTCCCTTAAAGACATTTAGCATATACGTCTTGTTTCTAAACAAAGACGTGCTCATTTTAGCCGTGGAGTGGTTCAGATGTGTCATTTTATAAACAAAGTTAACTTCAAATTTTGTGACAATAGATTTATGTTCTCATCAAAAACAGACAATATATCACATGATTTACATGTGTTTATATATATACATATTTTCTTAGCATACAGAAATATATAAAGTACCACAAAGCTTATAATGTGATACAGGTTCAGATCAGTACTGAATACTAGAAAGACTGAACACTAAAAACATTCACAGATCTAAAGTTTAGTTTCACATCAAAAAGTATTAATTCATGTATCAAATACATGACTTACACACTCTTATCTATATGCACGACATACAAAAATAGCTGACAGTGTTAACACTGTTGTTATTCTAGTTACTTTTAGCATTGAAAAAGTCTTAATTCTAGTTACTTTAAGCTTATTACTCAATATACGGTTCATCTTAAAAATGAACAAGAATGAAGAAATGAAGAATTTCTCATGAAGCAGCAGCCAGACCTCCTGCACACTCATTCACAAAGCACACATCAACAGGTGACTGAACAACCAATCAATTAAAAACGGGATCAATTCCACATGAATCAGACTCTTTCCATGTAAGTAACAAACTACCTACAGCACATTATATCATCTCTGCTGTATTCTTGTTAAGGAGATAAATTCACACAACAGCTACACAGAGACATTTAACCATCAAAGAAGAAATTAGTGACCAAAGAGACAGAGAGAGAAGGTGTATCTGACTCACGTTATCTGACGTCTTCTTTCTTTCATGGAGATGAACAGTCCTTCAGGGCTGCTACAACAAGCTAACTGCTGCGTTGGCTAACAGAAGTAGCTAGCTACTGCTTGATAAAAAAAAAAAAGGGAAATGTAAATCTGAAAAAAGGAAATTTAGACTCTGTTGAAAAAGTTTAAACAAAATGTCATTTTTAGTGATGTGTTTAAAAGTGTTTTGGATTAGCATGAAAAAAATGATGTACATTAAATTGATATAAGAGATCCCGTCGTAAGGAGGACAGCATTAACCCGTCCTCCTCTGCTCTCCTCCCAGTTTCACACACACTGGCCTTTCTCCTCCTGCCCTGCAGGTGTCACTGTTGAAGCATTTCAATCAGAATTTAAATAATGGATTTTTTCCAACAAAGAGAGAAAACTATTTTATAAATGATGCTGAGATTTGGTAATGGTTTATTTCAACCAATGACTCTTTTTTTGTGTTTTGATCTCCCTCTTGCCTCTCAGAAATAGAGGAAGAGCAACCTCCTCTGCCTCTATGGACCAGCCTCCACTGCTGTGAGCTGGGATTTAAACTCCTGAGGCAAACACATCTCTTCACTGGTACAGAGAGGGAGACAAATGTACAAAAATATAAATCTGAGGTCGACGCTGACAGAGGAGTCAGAAAAACAGTCAGCATTGTAAAGACTTCAAAGTTGAGTTCTCAGTGAATCACAGTGAGAGACGACAACACAACCCTAACCCCCCAAGAATTGTTAGTTTTATTTAAACCTGCATAAATTATTTATTTATTCATTTGAGCCACTTATGGGGAGCAGAAACAAGTTAACACAACATTGACATGATATGTTGAACTTGTAAGCAAACAGTTGCTTGTATTTACACATGCAGCAGTTACATTATCATCCATATGGAGTCACGTTTCTGTCCACCTGGTGAATGTAAGTCCAATTTTCACTCTTCTTTTAGCTCAGTTTTTGGTCTCCATCAACTCCTGAGGGAAATATTTGGCTCTTTAGCTTCTAAATGCTCCACTTTGTTCATCAGCTAGTTGCTAACTGTGTCTGTAGAACAGCTGCATGTTGCTGCTGAATTTAAACACCACTATGAGAGCGGTGAGAGTGAACCAAAACAGTAAAGTTGCTGGTCAACAGATAAACAATGAGCTGAAACTCGCTATAAAGCTCTGTAAAGCAGAGGGGAGCTGAAGACTCTGTAGATTCAACACAACCACTACATTTGATAAAAATTATATTAACATACCAATTATAACCACTTTAAAATATATATAATTTCAATAGCATTTAATGTATCCACTGTCATAAATCACAAAACAGTTTCTCTCTTATTTTATACTGTGTGATTTGACAACTAAATTTAGTTCTCAGCAGTGGTGGAAGAAGTACTCTGATCCTTTACTTAAGTAAAAGTACAAATACATCAATGTAAAAATACTCCATTATAAGTAAAAGTACTGCATGAAAAGTCCTACTTAAAGGACCAGTGTGTAGGATTTAGTGCCATCTAGTGGTGAGGTTGCAGATTGCAACTGAATAACCCTCCCCTTCTCCTTCCAAGTGTGTAGGAGAACCTACAGTCGCGATAATGTGAAAGGCCTTCTCTAGACCCAGTGTTTGGTTTGTCCGTTCTGCGCTACTGTAGAAACATGGGGGTGCAACATGGCGGGCTGCGTGGAAGGGGGCCCGCTCCCTATGTAGATATAAAGGGCTCATTCTAAGGTAACGAAAACACAACGATTCTTATTTTCACGTGATTATACACAATTAAAACATACTTATGAATATTATATTCCATTTCTGCCAAGTCTGTTCCACAAGATATCACTAAATACTACACACTGCACCTTTAAGTAAAAGTACATAACTATTAGCAACAAAATGTCGGCCTACTTAAAGTATTACAGTAAAAGTACTGATTTTGTCACACTAACTGATAATATCATTATATATGGCATCATTAGATTATTAACCTGTAAATCGACACTGTCCCAACCGTGGGACACTTTAGCTTTGGTGGCGTTATTTTCAGGATCACTTCTACTCATTCTGACTTTTTGGTTGCAAAATTTTAAGATTTACTTTTTAAATGAGACCAGGATTATGACTGTAATCAAAGTGGTTGAACAACAATAACCTTATTTTGGGTAGGGGGGGAAGGTACAATTGTAACACCCATATTTTTTTCTAAACCACCATGCACCTGTGACCTCATTACACACACACACACACACACACATATATACCTGTCATCTTAGTCTCTTTAAAAAATAAACAGGATCTGAGCTGTCATCTTCAAGATCTGGGTGAAAATCTACTTTTGTGCGAGGTAAGTGAAAATATGAACTTTTCCCCTTTACCAGTTCAAAAACTGAAAACTATCCATTTTTGTAGAATAACCCCCTGATGGTTTGTTAGCATCTTCTTGGCTTGTGCACACCAGTGAGTTTAACTTTTGAACAAGAAAACAGGGTCGGTGTTTGTGGTACAGTTGTAAGAGAGGTGCCCTTTCACATCATACCAATGACACGTGTGTGTAGATGTGTGTGTGTTTGTGGTGTAGATAGAGTGAGTGTGTGTGTTCACCTTGTCTGGTTGTGTCCCTCTAAAAGCAGCATGTAGGTCTGGTTTCCTTTGGCTCAGCTAGACCAGCTAGCCTTCTTACCGTGCTTGATCAGTTGTGGATTTCAGTTATGTTCCCATCTCTGCGTGGTCAAAAGAAATGGTCCATTGCGCCAAAGTTTTTGGTAATAAATCTAAAAACCAATTGTTTCTTCATTTCTTGTGTCTTTTATTCATAAACTATAACTTAATTTCATGCACTCCAAGTTTCACTTTGAAGTCATAGAGTCTGCTCCCTCCCAAAGAACGTGCATGGGCATAATTTTCATCCAATCACTATTCAGTTGGAATTTTCCATGCCCTTCCTTCGCTGTAAGGTATGTCAAGTTCCTACTGCATTTATGTGCAACTGACCCGCAACATGTTATAATTGTTCCTAATCAGTGGTACAGTTGTAACAGGCAGACCATTTAATTTTTATATAGCCTAATTATGTGGTGTCTGTTTATTCAATGATTTAACTTGCACTTAAGAACATGAGGAGACATGTTCGTCAAAGTACACATTAAATATTTTGCCTGTAAGTGACACAGTCTCAGAGTAACTTAGTGAAAACAAAAAAGTGTTACAACATTGCCACTTCTCTCCAACATTATTTTCATGCTTGTGCACAAAAATGGCGTGTCAGGTAAGAGGTTAATACTGAAGCATCAGTGTTAGAGCAGCATGTTACTGTTGTAGCTGTGGAGCTAGTTTGAACTACTTTATTTACAGTTAGCCAGTGGTTCCCTACCTACGGGTTGGGCCCCTTCAAAGGGTCACCAGATAAATCTGAGGGGTCATGAGATGATTAATGGGAGAGGAAAGAAGAAAAACAAAGTTCTCATACACAAATCTGTGTCACAATCACTATTTGGTGGAGCTGTTAACAACTCATAGACATCTGAAATATGACCTCGACTACACACTGCTTTTTGTAAGATGTCAAAAGACAAAAGGGTTGGAAACCAACAGTTTAATCTTTAATGTGTTGTATTTTAAAAGTTTGTTTTATTATCCATTGTGTAAAATCTTCATCTGAAAAGTAACTAAAGCTGTCATATAAATGTATAGAGTAGAGAGTATAATATTTCCCTCTGAAATGTAGTGGAGTGAAGTTTAGAGTAATAACAAATGGGAATACTAAAGTTAAGTAATGCAAGTAACTCAAAACTCTACTTAAGAACAGCACTTAGTTTCTTCCCACCCCATATCCTTTTGAGGGCTGTAAAAACAGGAAAAAAAACACACATTGCTAAAATACATGTTCTTAGGGTTGCATCTTATGACTGTGGCTGTGGCAAATACACAATACAGTCATTGATAAAAGTCGTGTATCGAGGGAAACAAAGTAGAGAATGACACTATTAGCACTGCTGAGGACACTAACAACTGCTGAAAACTGTGTTGAACACTGCAGCTGACTGAGCCCTCAAGGATACCCACTGTCATCTGTGTTCACAGTCAAATCTCGAGTCAACAATTCTTTTTATACCCACACACGACGATGCTCCGCTGCCTTCTGCGCCTCAACCAGTATTGGTTAGAAAACACAAAATAAAGCAGAACTTTTATGGTTACAGATAAATTTATTGTACAACACGGCAACATCACTAGCATGCAAAGTCAGGTATGACACTAATAAGGCATTTTCTCCAAGTAAAAGCTGCCTTTGTCACTAGGTAATCCAGTTTTTAAAGTGCAAAGTTCACAGAATGGATAGATTTGACCTACAGCACTACATTTGTAAACAGATCTATTAACCAGACATGTAATGACAAAAGTAAGATTGGATTACTGTCAGTTAATATTAACATTACACTATGCAATGACAACAAGCAGATTGATAGATTTACAGTTGTTTTTTTGTTTTTTTTTCTTTCACTGCGAAAGTTGCAAGATGCTGAAAGACAATTTTACAAGTGTGGCATCACATACTGTAGGTGTCACTGGAAGGTTTAGACAGCTGCACATTGCTCTTTTAGATAGCTTGTTCTTCATTAACGTGGAAGAAGGAGTCACTGGACAAAACTGTAAACTGCGTCTGAAAGAGTTTGGTCTTGGGTCATGACAATATAGACACACATCTGCATGAATGCTCACATTGACACATGAACAAAAGACAAACATTCACTCACACACACGCAAACCTGCACTGACAAAAACGGGGTAAACATGAAGAGCGCATACATGCATACGTACAATCTGATACAACTGGCATGTGTGGACATAAATATACACACAGAGGACACTACATTGTAAAAAAAAAAAAAAAAAAAAAAGATAAAACAAATGGAACAAACTGGACTGTAACACATGACAATCAGGGACAAACCAAACACCGTCGATGGCTGCAATACATGCCACGCCCGATGCAGTTAATTCACAGAAGCGCAGGAGCGGGGGGAGGCGGGGGCGGTCTCTCACGAAGTCACGAAACTGAACCATCACAGCACCACAAACAGAGGGTACGATTCAAAACACACACACAAAAAAAGGATCTGCTACCTACAGTTGAGCCACGTTGGCCTGGCTAGTGCCGAATTATTGCCATTATACTTTGTTTCGATACCTGTGAACGTGGGAGTGTGTGTTTACGCACACACGAAATGGCTTTTAGACGTGTTCAAATCTTGCTGAAAGAGACAGACGCGCTGCTCGGAGGCGGCCGCAGCAGCTGCCTAGCGTAAAAAGACAAAAAGAGTGCAAACTCATTCCAGCACGACTCAGGGATGTAATGGCAACAACGCAGGTTTATGTCTCAAAAATTGTGGCTAGAAATGAAGTAGAAAATAACTTGTTTTTCCATCAGATGGGCTCATTAATACTTTAGCAGGACACTTTCAGACCTCACTAGTATGTTCCATTGGCCTCCAGATGATGCAGATTTCTACTGAGGGTTGTTCAGAGAGATTTTGATTTCATGTGCTGCTGGTTGCTTATTAGAGGACGAGATTTTAACAAAAAGCATCTGAATACTCACTAAGTAGCTTTCTCCCTTATCTATGGACACAATCAGTACAGTGGCAGTCTAAAATTTGAATTAATATACAGTATATATACACACAAAAACCTCCCTACTCTGTACATCAGCTTAAAGATTTTATATATTTCTCTGTATATACACATTTATATGGGAAGGAGAAAAATAAAGGATCCTTTACTGTTTTTCTAGTGATCTGATAAACGTCACGGTAAACACTTGTGAAGTTTATTGTGGCGCAGTATGTGTTTCAGACTGAGTGACATCGTCTGTTTTAACTTGAGTCACCTATAAGGCACACTCACTTTGGGGAGGAAAGCACGCAAATCAACAGTTATCCTTCTTTTTATACCACTGCTAAAAAACTAAATAAATATTAGAATTGAATTAGATTCAGGAAATAAATGCCCGTCATGAAAAGAAAAAGCACTTTTGGCTAACACTAAAAAGGCAAAACAAAACATTATGGTAAAGCCTTAAAACACTGAAGACAGATGTTAAGGAGCTGAGTGATACTGGAGAAGAAGGAACAGCTTTATATTTGTGTTTATCCATCCGTATTTCACTCAGACATGCCGTACTAGTGCACAGTTGCTCAAAAATACAGTTCACATACGTTCTGACTTTAAAATCGATAAACATTAAAACAAATTAAACAAATAAAAAGATCTGTTTTTTGTAATCAAGGATAGTATGGCACCTTTTAAAAGAAATGCCATTGTCAAGAATTGCAGTGCTTTTAAAATTTTCCAGTTAGAGGGCATGCAGCAGGTCAGTTCAGATAGGAAATCACTCTAAAGCAAATAAATAATTGTCAGTCTAACTTGAAAATTCCACCCAATGGAGTTCCTCCAGACATCTAACATAAACAAAGGAAATAAAAGTTTAGGCTACGGCTGCGTTTACTGACATTAGCCAGTTTGTTTTGGCTGCGATCACAGGGCAAAAAGTTAGGTTAATCATAAGAGTGGCTTGTTCTGTGGCTTGGCTTCAAACAACTGTGGTTTCTCCTCCCTCCCATCCCCTGCGGTTGTTTGATTCCACGGTCGAGTTGACTTTACAGTGAGGATCAATTTGCACCTCAGTACACCTCCTGTGACCTCAACTGTTAAAAGAGTTCTGTAACCTCGTTGTCTAATACACGCAGAGGTCCGGAAACTTCATCTCGTAGATGGGTACAGATCGACTCTGGCTTTGGCCGTAGCCTGAAGAGATGGTTCCAGATGGGCTGGGTGGGGGTCTGGGAAAAGGAAAGGAGACAAACAGCAGTCGTTATGATAATGAGTCATCATCTTCATCATCCACTTAGTTAGTATCACTGCCATCGGTGTCATTATGGCTCATTTAGAATGATTTACTGTTTCATTAAAGTACCGTCTCTTACCTGATTGTAATCTCAAAGATCTGATTCAGTTTGCTCTGCAGCAGTGTGGCCTAGACAGGACCAAAAAAAAACATGTAAGATAATATCAAAAAGCTGAAACGTAAAAAACAAACGGTTTGAAAAACATTGAAGATAAAAGGAAAATGTTTTTTTTTTTTACCCTGGCACCGCAGTGGGCAGCTATCTCCTCAAAGGGGGCTTTCTGGAACTTCTCCACCACTTGCCTCCTCCGCTCCCTCTCCTGCTCCTCCATACCCACACTGTCCACTAGAGGGAGACAGAATATAACATTTATTATACAGCATAACAGAAATTATATTCAAGTGACAACCGGTGCTTGAAGCTCATGAAAGTTAAGATTTTTTCCTGCAGTTTGTTGCAACTCATGAATATGTCAAAAGTTACCTAAACTAAATGTTATTTTCTATTGTTTCTACTACACTAGTCATACTAAATAGTGAAAGACCACAAATGTTGATGAGTGAGAGGACGTACCGATGGCATTCTTCAGGGTCTCAAATGTGATCTCCTCTGCTGGTGTCCTCTGCAGAACAGATAGAGAGCAGCAAAATGAATTAAAAAGAAGTTTGATGCAGCAATAAGGTGAATGATTGAGGGGTGCAAAGTCACACTATACTGAAATCTTCTTGAAAGCTTCTTGGTGTTGCATAATTGAGTCCTAGACCATGAAATAGCTATAAATGCTTTTTGCCTTTACCTCCTCTTTCTCTGGACTGTTTCGGGACTCCACCTCAACCTGCAGTGAGATGGTTTCCCCGATGCTCTTTCTCTTGGACAGACGGTCTTCATCTGGAAAGACAGAGCGTAGATCTTTGAATTTCTATTTTATAAAGTCAGAAAATTAAGATGTTAAAGCATATGTCCAATTGATGCATTTTTGAAAGAGTAAACTCAATCGGGATGAGGCTTCACACACACACACCATACATTAATTGTCTCATGAAAAACTGAGAAACTGAGACTTTGATGGTCTGACAAATTAATATAAAAGTTAATCAGCACCCAAAAGTGATGAAGAGTTGGAGTGAGAGATTGTCCTTCAATTCAAGGATCCTGGTTCGAGCGCGAGAGCTGGAACACTAAATCCCCACTGGTTCCAGGGGAGCAGTTCAATATAAGAATCAATAAAACACCCTGACAAAGTTCTAACAAGCTGGCGAATCAATAAACATTACAATGATTTGTTATCTTTTACTGAGAGAGGAGCATGTCACTGAGAATTACTAACATTGCCACCTTGACTTTTGAACACAATGTTACACTATAACACCAGGGATATATTGTCGGGGCTCCTTACCAGTATATTGGGGAACATAAGGCGTAGCCAGTCTCTCTGTGTTGTAACCGCTACCTCCAAGGACCTCAGTGATCTTCGACTGGAGGAACAACACATCACCTTCTACCTTATCAAGCGAGGAAGGGAGCCTAGAAAGGAGGAGGGAGTGGTGATGTATTGTTATTTTTTTATATAGGACAGGATGTTTACATATCAAGTGTAATATTGGTATGGCTGGTACATACTTGGGGTTATCAACAAAGACGTCCTCAGGCAAAAGGTAGGGACTTTCTTTCTGTCTCACCTCAATTACCTGAGGGGGAAAAGAGAGAGGCAGCACATTAACATTAAGGTTCTTGCTATTCATAAACACATACACACATATTCAAAGAAGCCCAGAGGCAGACCTCATGTATGTGCTGGCAGAAGGCTGGAACGGTGGTGAGCTGGCAGATGAGGTTGAGGTAGGCCGCGGCGAGGGCGTGAACAGCACAACGGTTAAAAACAGGCAGACCTTCGTCAGTGGACAGAGCCAGGTCCTGCACAGGAAAACAAAGAGACATCAGCAAGGATCCCTGGACTGTGAGACACCTTGTCTGAAGAATTCAGCCACACAAATATACCATAATGTCAGATATGCCTTCTTAAAATGCACTCAGGCTGTGGACTTAGTTTTTATGCATCTTGGACTGTTTTATTGTTAGTTTTAACCTCTCAACTTCAAAAATGTCCAAGTTTTTACTTATTTTTGGGTATTAATGATTGTTCTGTTGAAGTTATTTGATAAATAGTTGATTCTTTTTTACATATTTGTCTATTATGACGTATCACTGGTGTACAGAAGTGGTGGCAGATTTAAGTGACCAGGGGAGCTAAGAGAGAGCTTAACTAATAATAGCAGTTGCTGAATTTTTTTCCCCCAAACTATATATTTAGAAGTAGTTAATAGAAAATATAAATTATAATAAAATATTACATGACTGCATGCATGTGTTTCAATACCTGCAAGGCGAGTGCCAGACGAATGAGGTCTACCACCACTTCTTCGTTGGCCAGCTCCACGCTGAGTAGACCCAACAAGGCGAAGAGGGTCTCGTAGTGCTGCTGACCGCTGCTCTCCTCCTTACAGCCCAGGTAGATGTGTCGGTACAGCTGCTGGCCGTGCTGTGAGTGGAGGATGCACAAGGAGACAGTGGAGTCAAGAGAGGCAGTCAGTCATAGAGGGTACTCCAGAGTTTAAGTACTCTAGTTTTTATGTAGTGAGTGTACTTCACAAATGTAAATTCTTATATGGTCAATAAAAAGTTGAGATACATATTTTGATGTGTGACTGAATCTTTCATTTGTGATGACTGCTGAGACACCAAATTCATCTGGACTTTGTATTGAATTCCAGTGGTAGATGCAGGATGTGACTTGTACCTTTTTCATGAATAAGTTGTCCTGTCTGGAGCACTTGTCAACTTTGAGCTTCAGCACTGAAATGTCCGTAATAATGCTGCAGAGAAAAGTGAAGCACAGGTTGGTTAAGTCTAACAAACCCGAGCTCCAACACACCACAAACATGTTCCCCTGCAGATGCACACAAACACGGCCACACACCTTATGTTGGAGAACTTGGGCCTGTTGTCGTGCCTGTCAATGAGACCGAGAAGGATTTGGAGCACCAGCAGCCGAACCTCTGGGTCCTCGGTTAGAGAGAAAGACAGAAGCGGCTCCAGGAAAGAGCTGGGCAGTGCTGTCAGCATGTTGGTGGTCTGGAAACCCGCCGTCACCTGAGATGTTGAGAAGCACAGGAATGCAGACCACAGATAATTTCACATGATCTAAGGGTTCATCAGCAGCCCATTCGCCTCTGGCTGCCTACTTTTAAATCTGAGCACCACAACATTTCTGGAGTTTGGGGAGAAAGTCTAATGAGGCTAAACAGCACTATGTACATGATGTTAATCTGTGGCAGCAATTCTGATATTTCACTTTGCTTACATAAATGAAGATACTTTCAAATGTACAAAAGATTAAAGGCTGAGCCACAGGCTTGTTTTCAGTTTGGGATTCGACTGAGCATTGGGTTTTTGAACAAAATGCTAATTCCTGTTAGCCCTGGCAACCTGGATCGATGGATGCTTCCATAAACAGATTTGGGGTTGATATTGGTTTAAAAATAACGTCACTGGTGCAAACATCCTTTAGCTGGTGAGAAGAAAAATGTGAAGGCAAGCAGAAGTGCAAATATCAGATTTATAAATTTAGGTAGAATAAAGAAAGAATTGAGATGTGAAGTGTCACTCTGACTTACAGGAACTGACCTCCTGTCTACAGTGATAGCACTGTGATAAGAACAACTAGCAGTACTGTTCATCTTAAAATTATAAAATATGTACTGGTAACACAGTGAGGTACTGAGGACCCTATCACACTCTCTTTCTCACTGTCACCTCCAGTGCACCTCATGCTATTTTTGTCATCTATCCCTGGTTCAAAAGGTGTTCATCACCATTTGCGTTGCATCTCCAAGTTAATAAAAGAGCCAAATTTTTAAAATATTCTAAATTAATGGTAATAATGCAAGAATGCAGACTTACCTGGACCAAGGATTTAAGTAACATAACTTGAATCATCCTGGTACCCTCAGGCCTGAAGATGAAAGAGCAAATTAAGATTCAAATTCTAACCACACAACCACACAGATTTATTTACAAAGCACTGTTGGTTGAGGGATGGAATAAGGTAAATATCTGTCATGGATACAAACAAAGAGAAAACATTTTGCATTGTGGGATATTTGTGGGTAACCTACCCAGAGCCTGTAGAGGGCAGAACGGGGTGAATTCCAGGGACAGGGATCTTGCCCATGATGAAGAGCATGACCTCTGACCTCTGGTAGGTTGGCAAAGTGTTGGCAAATGAACCTGAAAGAGAGATACAGGACGGGGAAAGGGATGAGTATCAGATAGATAAGGAATGGGATTTGGAGCGAAGAAAAACAACAAGCAATAGAGAAACGGATGTGTGGAATAAGAGGAAAAAAGAAATGAATACTAGTACATGTACACACACAGACACACACACACACACACACACACACACACACACAGATATAAACACAGACACAGACAGGGTGAACATAAACAGCATAGACAAAATGATTCAGTCCAGGAGCCTGTCAGAAAATCCTCCTACATACACACACACACACGCGCGCGCACGCACACGCACGTGCACATGCACACACACAATCTGTCTCAGACACACCACCGACAGACTCACCAATGGTCCTGATAACTGCCTCCTGCAGCTGCCTCTCCTCATGAGCTTTGATGATCTTGGTGCCGATGTTGGTGCTGCCGTCATAGGAGCCGGTCAACTCGTAGTCCACACTCAAGCGGAGCTGCCGCAGCAGAGTGTTGAACACCTCCAACACTGTCGGCCCTACACATAGACACACACAAACACAAAATGAATAATAAAAAGACAAGTCACCCCAAAATTAATATTAACATCTGATGTGTCAGCCAGTAGAGCACGTAGTGAACAAGACTTCTCACCTACAGAGCCGCTGGCTGCGATGGCGGCTGCCTCCAGTAAAACTTCCACTATCCCAGCTCGCACTGTGGCTGAATTCTTGCTGTTAGCATCCAGATGACCGAGAAGCTGCTGGATTACTAAGTGAGAGTGCTGAGACTAAAAGAAGTAGAAATAAACAGAAGTAGGAGAATGGTACATAACAGTAAGTCATTGAACCAGATAGCAAACTAAAAGCAGTGAGCCGAGTTGAGTTACAGCTGTGAGAAGAAGAGCTGATGCCCAAATGACATCTGCAAACATCTCTCAGTCGTTTTTCAACTATTTTTGGCTGTAAACAAGTGAGAACTCTGAGAATATTGGAGCATGTTTCTACTGTGCGCTCCTAAGGCATGTCAGAACCACTTAAAAATGAATAAAACAAGGTAAAGTTTAAAACACACAAAATGTTTCAGGATTTCATTCCATTTGTCCGTGGACATGAGGTCAACAGAGGCGCTATTTCACTCACCTGGATGGAGTACATGATGATTTTGAAGCAACGCACTGCAAAGGTTTTCCCCTCCCATAGAGAATGGTTATCTAAGTGCCTGTGGGAACACAGACAGAAGGAGGAGAGGGACAGGGAGGATACAGAAGATGTAATTATACCGCGCCAGTGGTGATGGAAAACAGAAAGGGATAGAGAGCAAATTTGACCCAAATGTGACTCCATGTGTATCTTTTCTTACATTTTAAGAAAAATGTAAACCTTAACAGAAGAGTAGACATAGAGGAGAGTTGCTTATGTGATAAAAATGTAAAGAGACACAATAGTGACGAATTATAATGTTGAATGTATAATTTAGAGACACCTCAACACTTAATTCTTATCTTTTATCACTGAATGTAGTCAGAGTGTTTATGCTAAAGAGCAGGATGTCAAAATCCATCAAATGTGATCAAGGTCATTACCGCTGAAGAGAGGAAACCTGCATTTGCGAGGCGAGCATAGAGTGAGACAGATTACTAGAGCGTGAACCAGACAGAAACAAGGACAGTGATGGATGGACGAGAGCTGGACTCACACAGCACCTGACAACTGAGATGAATTGAAGGGAAAATTGAGAGAAAACTGAAAATGGAAAGATCAAGGGTGTTGAAAAGAAACTGAAATTAAATACTGAACAAGAAAATGGTAACTCGAGTTGCGCTCGGAGAGATTCTGGAGTTCAGATAGATCAATAAAGGCTTCAAGTTGTAATCCTTAAGATTTTCATGAAATCAAACCCTGTTTCTGAAACTATTCATGGTCAACTTTTTTAAAAATCAATAGCCTTTAAATGTAATTATTTCGTTACAATCTCTCTGTATAGTAGTTTCCTTAACACACACACACACACAAAAGGGATTCACAGGAAACAATGCAGCATGTAATATAAAATTACTGTTTGTAATTGTATTTCATTGATATCAGCCTCATTGCTATAGTCCAATCAGAATTGTATTAGGTTACTGCTAACCAACATTTACCGCTCCAGCTTCACATTAAAAATATTCAACTGGGGGCATTTCAATGTTTAGGGGTTAAGATGTCAACCAGGAACTGCAAAATCCCTGGTTTGTGCATTTCTCTCTCTCTCAAAAGGCATAAAATGACCATCATTTTTCTTTAAAACATGGAGTGGCTTTTATGGTGAAGCGGTCCCAGGAAACTCAAGGTCAACGAGGATAGCGCTGACCACAATCCTTCAATCAAAAATGTTTCTACAAAACTAGACAATGGTCTTTTTCTGCATTTTCATCAGTTTTGAAATGTTGCAGAGATAAACGGAATAAGAGGGAAAAGCTACAGTGAGATGTTGGATGAAGAGCTGCAAGCGACATGCTGTACACATCCAGCATCTCAGCAACCAACTTTTACTATGACTTGTTGATTTGTGGAAAACAACATGTGCTGCGCGCAGCATGAAATCACATTCAGATTGGTTACAATTGTTAATGATCGATGTCAACTTGAGATTTTTTCGGTTGCACTGTTATCAGATACACCAGTTGCTCTTCTGTTGTATTTCAGAGAAAGTAGCTGCATGAGGAGTGTTTGCTTTAGTATTATCTTGCATTTTCCGTTCCCATCAGTAACCGTGGGTGTCACCAAATCAACCAGGATTGAAATCTTAAGGATTACTAACTTTAAAAGTCCCTGAAATTGTATATGTTGATATATTTCCAACTCTCCTGTGCATTTTAAAAATGTTTTTGAGGAAAATTTTAAAATTTGATAGCCAGTAAACTGTTTAACTATAAAAAAAAAAATCAATATATTTCTGCAGGTTAGCAGTCCTAGCTGTGTTCTGTTTCCTGCAAGCACATGGTTCACATTTAATCTATTGTATTTCTCAGCAGATCTCTGAACTCATGTTGCTATAACTTCAATTAACATCATAGACATCCAGCTGTTCCAACTATATTCATTACTACAGTATAAAGGAGGAATGATTATAAACACTAGCTGAGAAAGAAGTCAAGGGGGGAAATGAATGAATAGGTAGATACAAAACAGGTAAAATTTAAAATGAAAAGTGAACTCAATAAAGAAAGCATTGATGTCAAGGACGCTGGCAGATAGAGGCAGATGAGCACATGCAATGAAAGAGAATGACTGAGACAGATCAACACTACATTTCAAGACAAACAGTTGAGCTGAATTGATTCAAATAAGAGAGAAAGAGAAAGCGAGAGATGGATGGACGGACAGACGACTAACATTAAAAAAAAGCTAATCTCACAGAGGACCAGGCTCAGAGACATTCAAAGTTAAATTAAAACATCATAAAAGATGACACAACAAGCCCGATAAAGTTGTTGAAAGAGCATGGCGTCGGTAATATCTCGTCAGAAAAGTATAATCTTGCAAGGCAGATTCTGCTGTAAATACAGTAATAATGCACAATTAAAATGTCCCATTAGCAAATCATGCACTCACATCAAGTCAGGAACAAATAAGTAACCTTGCGTTGACCTTGTCGTGCCCCCCTCGGGCAAATCAGCTAAAAATGCCGCAACAGAGCCCTGACATTTATCCTTCCCCTCGGGTTCAGTCAATACGTCAAAAAAAATCAACAAATGCATCAAAGCAGCAAATCACAAAGAGAAGACAGATCTTGTAAATAAGAGTAGTTTGTGGGGTTGTCTCACATTAGCACGGGTGTGACGGCATTCTTGATGTTGCCGTAGGCGGCTCGTCCCAGCAGCTCCCTGAAGCAGCGCTCTGTCAGCTCCACCGGGCTTTCCTTCTCCTTCTCTGACGCCTGCAGCGGAGAGGGGGAGCGGCTGGAAGGGAGCAATGCAGGTGAGACAGCAGAAGACGTAGAGGGGAGGAAAGAGTAGGGAGGAGGCGAAGAGAGAGGGGAAGGAGGAGGAGGGGGAGGGGGGAAGAGGAGTAGAGACAGCGTGAGAGAAAATGGAGCAAAGAGGCAAGAGTTTGAAATCAATTTGATCTAATAACATTAACATTTCCACAAAGGCTCTGTTTCTAACACAGAAACACTCTGGACTGCTGCGTCACTGCAGCCTGCGCTCCTGAGGTGACTTGTCCTTCTGCAGTTTGTCTGCAGTAAAAAATGACTGACTGTGTTGCCTGTCCTGTGTGTAGGCATTTGTATATGTGTACTGCACATCTGTTATCACCACAGGGGGACATGGGAGGTCATGTGAGTGTGTGTGTGTGGGCACTTATACTGTGTCCAGCCTTTCTTTGTTCTCATGCATATTTAAAAACATCCGCTATAACTCTATCTTGGTCATGACTAGCCTTGGGTGGTCCACCAATGATGACATTATTTATTAACAGCCTAACTTTTTCATCTTGGCTGCTGCTGCTATGGAGGGAGTGTGACTTCCTGCCTCTCAGTTCATCGTCTAACTTAACTCGAAACCAAAAGAGACCCTGAGATTTTAGAGGCAAATGTAAAACAGCAAAACCAAGCCAAGTACAGAATTCATTATACTGTAAATGAATCATGAGATTTTTCACCTCAGTGCAACAAAGGTGGAAAACTCCAGCCAACTCCTGTTATTTAATCCTCAGAGACCTGTGTGGGCGTCTGTGCCCTCGGCCGACATTGCTGTCTTTCAGACACTGTAGCGAGCTCGGCTGTAAAGCTACAGTGAAGATACTGGGATCATGTGAAAATAGACGACCTAAGGCATCCATTGGTACTGACCATGTCATGCTTGTCTAGCTTGTCAGGAAGGGGGCTAATTAATGTTCCAAAGTTAAGCTAAATTTTAGCAAGGGAAAAAACTGGCATGGCCTTCTTCAAAGGGGTCCCTTGATGTCTCATCTTAAGATATCTGAATGAAAATGGGTTCTATGGTTACCCACCAGTCTCCTCTTTACAAATATGCCCACTTTATGCTAATCCCGTGCAGTATGAATGTGTTATTTTTGAATATTTCTGCATACTTTGGTCCCTAAACAGTCTTGGAATTGCATAAATTGGGTATGACTGGAAAGCTGAGACTCTTGTGGATTTAATGATCCCAGCTCTATTCATGTTTGATGATGTTAGTCCCCATAGAAGTCATTTCATTGTAGTGAGACCAGTCTTTCAAACTTGACCTCACTGTATAAAATGACCTATTGTGACCTCGAGGATAATCACAGCCTCTTGAAACTTTCCAACCACAAACTAGAGACCAAGGGCATTAAGACGATGTATGGCTTTCCTCAGTATATTGACAGTAAGGGGGTTTCTAAGCAATATCCAGAACAGAAATGCTCGCCATCCAATCACCAATCGCCATCCAATTTCCTACAGAAATCTCCAAATGTCAAAATGTTTTGATATCAAATCACAGCATGAATTTTTCTATGGTGTTCCTTAAAGTCTTGGTGTCTTAATGTAGTATTTTGGAGGGATTTTTGACCATTATTATCGATTCTCATGTGGTCAAAATGGTTAAATTTCACAACAAATCTGTGTAACAAATGGTATCAACCCAAAAATTGCTGCAACAACTTATGAGACATAACTGAGCCATAATGGGAGTGGTCATTATATACTTCCTCATAATGTTCTAAGCCCTTATGCAATTACAATTACAATTCAATGGGCTTTATTGGCATGAAAGTTTCAAGAACAATGTTGCCAAAGCATCAAAATAAACTTTCAAAATTTGAATAGGCACCTAACCAAAACACAATGTTTATTACAAATTTGTGACTAGAAAAACACTTCTATGTGGCATATACTGTTGACATGCTATCTCCCCCTAAAGGTGCCCTGTTCTAAAGACTAAAATGGGTCTACAGTGGGTCTCTAAGGGTTAAAGGTTTAGCATGTTTGTTAAGCAGAAAGTCACTCTCATTGACCCATGTCTAGCGAAACGTGCATCTTTAATACCTACTTAATTCTGAGGTCATATTGGTATCCTCTCTGTGCACGGCTTTAACTAATGATTTGGAAACTCCTAAGGAAGTGGTTGGCATAAGAAGAGATCTGCAATTAGCTAATTGTCTGTGGATAATGGATATTCTATCACATGTTCACCACATTGCAGTAGAAGCTAATTTTGTGTCCGTATATTGCCGGCTTTTTGTTCGCATTGCCTGACAAAACCCTTCACAGTTGGAAACATTACATCAATAAAGCCATTTTATGGGAGCTTGCAAATTTCAGTGTGCAGACAACCACATCAGCATTATCAGTATCTGAAAGCTTACTTGGCTACTGCAATCTGCTCTCATCAAATAAATCACACGTGCTGTACAAATTCTGCTTTGTGATTCCAAATTTTAAACGCTTACTGTTAACTATTGTGAAAAACAAGCAAGTTATACAAAAGTCTTTGACGTGTGTTAAATGCATGTTTAATGTCAGCACTGTTTCAGTTTAAATTTTCTGCAGAGGCGATGTCTGGAGGAAAATTGCTTGGGGAACATAACACCTTTTCAGGCAACAGCATATGACATTTACAACAATCAATCATGCTGGTACTTGTTGGTAAAAGAGCCAAGATAAAGCTTCTTTAGAAATCTATAAATAACTGCTCTATTAAAAAAAAATGTCTCAACTGCCAAAAGGCTGTGTCTGAACTTGATCTTTAAATGAACTTGTACATGTGTACGGGGATTAATGTAGAGAAAATGCACCATCTGTGAGTTTAATTAGTCTCTGCACTGACTGCTGTGGACTGTATGGCTGGCAATGAGTGGCTAAACTCAATGTGAGGAGGAACAGAGGATACACAGCAGGGGCAAGCTTCATAATACACACAGAGCGGAGGGAAGCCGAGAGGGAAATGTGTTTCTCGGTTGGATTGTGTCCGTCTCTGTCACTTTCTGTCCATCTGTCTCTTTTTCAATAACCTCCCCATTTCCATCACTCTGTTTTCTATTATCCGCCCTCCACCCAATCATCCGATGTTCCTCTTGCTGCCCTCCCCTTTTGCTCTCCTAACCTTCAGATCTCGGCATTGACGTCAAAGTGAATTTCAACATGTGGAATACTGCCAAGACTGGGAGGCTCCAGACTCTGCAACTCTTGCACTATTTCTGTTAATGCTTCCCCCCCCCCCCCCCCCCCCCCACACACACCCCTTTTAGTGCTCTCCCTCTTTGTCTTTCAATTTTCTCTCTCTACCTCCTGGTGTTTTTGTCCTTGGGTGCTGCAGGTGGGAGAACAGACGTCCATAAGGGGAACAGAGCTGTCAGTGGATTCACTCAGTGATGATAATGATGATGAACGACATGGGTGATGGCTGACTCGACTGCCAGGACAAATATGGCCTAACATAAGACAAACAGCGTCAGTAGGCTACAGCACAGTGGCTCTGGACTGTGTGACAAGAGGCACGGCGGGTCAACACTGACCCATTTTGCCTCATCAACTTTCTCACCACATGTTAAATGGCACAGCCTGGCCTGCTGTAAGAGGATGATACGGTAACACCTGGGACATATTAGGATTTGTAGTTTTTGCAAGTCACTTGGCCTTTACAAACCACAAATTATGAAATACGCACAATAAAATACCACTATACAGTATATCAGTATAAATCATAACCTAATAATAATAATAGATGGCCAAAGTCAAACTGAAACTGCAGGATTCTACTCCAGAAGTAGGAAAACCTCATTAAAAATCCCATTGAATCCCATTAGCCTGTTTTGGGGGCCGGCCTTTATTTGTTCATGTCGACCACACACACCCAGCCATTATCAGAGACTCAGCTTTTAATTGACTACTTGTCTTTTATCTGAGGATATACATATGAAACAAATCAACCAGCACTCACCTCTCTGTGCGCTCTCCACTCTGCAGGTTGAAAAGCAGAGAGGGGACGATCTTGTCCATGTGCTGAGGGTCCCAGATGTTGGCCTGAAGCTCATCATTCACAGTCTTCCTCACCACACCCTGCAGACCCTTGATACCTGCCATCCGGATCCTGTAGGCAACAATCACAGACAGACAGCAGGAGTCATGTGAGTGGTAACTGAATCTATAAATGGATGATTATATTTAAGAAATCTTTTTTTTGTGTGTGTCTACTTTTTAGTCTGTATCCTTCAGAGTTTCAGTTATTTCTGCAAGGCTACATTTAACTGTTCAAAGACGTCACTTTGTCTATTTTCAGCAGATGAGATCAAGATTTCTTTTAAAAGGATTTCACTTAATAAAAGTCCAGGGGCAGAGGTAGTCTAAAAATAAGACTTATTGAAGTCATCTAAAAACAATCATAAGATTAATAATAAAAGAAAATTCTGCCTCCTGCTCAATCAAGCATCTGTCCACTCACTTTGTGCGGATGTCAGGGTCCTCGAAGCTGGAGTGGCACATCTCACTGAAGCGTGACACAAAGAAGTCATAACTGCGGTGGTACGATGGCGTATCCTCCTCTATGTTGGCAAACTTCACAAACTGAGAAGGGTAAAAAAAGAAAATACATTTTTAGATCAACCAGAAACTATTGTACAACTCCAGAGATTTACAGTAGTAAGTCTGTTACTCAAAAGCCAAAGTTTATTAAGAGGTTTTTTTTTTTCAATTTCATTAAGCACTCTTTAATGAAATAACCCTTAATCCCCATGGTGAATATCTCCTGAATTAATATCAAACCATAGCACCAAAACATCTCATTAAGAGTGAAAAGCACAGTGCAGAGGGGGGCTCTCCCACTGGGCCACAAAATGCCGCCATTTAAACACGCTGACATTTAGCTTCACAGCACTCTCCAATTAATAAATTATTGACTGGATTTCTTTAGAAACAAGACAGAGGAGGATAAAGCAAGAATTATATGATAAAGATTCAGTAAAGCAGATGATAATCAAAATTACAGGTGGGATCGGTGCATTAAGGCTTGTAACAGTAGGATTTATGTAGAAACAGAACATCTGATGAGTACCCTGGTGAATCTATTTCCTGTGTACAAAATTCATTTTTGGAGTGGTTTTGAAATTAAATGAAGTACCCTTCAGCAAATTAAATGTAGGGAACCCAGAATTGCTCCACAGCTACTCAGCTGCTGCTGCAAGAAAAAATTACTGCAGTGGTTGATACCTGAAAGCTGCCCAGTATTATTATTGGTAGAAGTACTGGGCAGCTTCCAGGTATTAATGTATCAACTCTGTGTCTGCTGAAATGGCCTCTCTGTCTGATGGACAGCTTAAAGTATAGGTCTAACACCACAAGTGATGGAGGGCTGAGAGTATAAAAGGGTTTTGTTGCAACTGTAGTCGACACCAGAAGAAACTGAACCCTGCTTTAAGTCTTTTCTATCACAGACCAATCCGTAAAAGTAACAGTGAGCTGACACAAACATTAAGTCATGTACTGGTGTGTTGAAGAGCCGGTTCTAGTTTGACAGACCTTGGCGGTACAAGGTTTTAGGTCACAGAAAGTGAGTGTGAGAAAACCTTGAGTCCTGTGGTGATAAATTCTTTAATCTTCTCCTGTCACCTCTCTCTGACACCGTTCTGCTTCAGATGAGACATACAGTGCGCACTAAAAAGGGAAAAATAAAGACAGGCTGCTCTGCGGTAGTTGCCATGCGAACATACTGTGTTTGTTTGCACAGAAAAATACAGTCTATGTATAGTTCTGTGTGTGAAGATGCTCAGGCTTTTGTCTGTTCCGAGGGTATGCTAAGACTGAACAATTACAGCAAAACTAATCCCAATCAATATCTTCACAATGTTCAACAAAAGCCATTTTGACTGCAACACTTAAAATTAGCAGATAAAGACAGAAATCCTCCATCACTAATTGTGGTAAATAGCACTTTGATGCACAATTAATTATGTGTATATGTTTATGAGTGCATCAGCACATGGCCTTACTTTTTGTCCTAAATACACAACCATGAGTGTGTGTGAGAGAGATTGACAGCAGGAAGATTATGCGTGAGATGCTGGCATGTCTCGTCAATCTATGTAAAGATAACTGCGGAGCTTTGTCAATGTGGTCTGCAGCTAATCTGATTTCCTTCACGTGTCCTCTGCTGACCTGGCCAACAGCGTTGATAGCTGCTTCCCACATCAGAGGATATACTCATCACTCCCCACTCCCTCGCTGAGCTCTGATCTTCCTCAAATACTAAAGCAGTTTTCCTCTCAAGGTTAACATCTCTTACTTTGCGCCATCGTTTCAGGACAGGAAATCCACCCCTGTCAACTTTTGATTAGATAATGCGACTAAATCCACTGAAATGGGTAGAGTTTGATGCGGCAGAAAAGCTTAGAAACGAAGGCACATTAGACACATTAGTGACCAACAGTTTGAGTGTGTTGGTACTTATCTAAATTTATATCAGCAAAACAAACTATCTCAGTGTTTTTACGATTCTTGAGACCAAAAATGATGGCTTTCCATGTTTTTTTGCCTATTAAATTATATTTAGAGCACAAAGTTATCTGTGTTTGGCTTTTGCAGTAAATTGCGACTGTAAATCCTTAGAAAATCTACCTTAAATCAAGTCAAGAAGACATCAAATGAAACAAGGTTGGATAGTGCATTTGCTCTCTCCCTGAAAACTTCTGAGACTTAAAAAGTTAAAAGGTTAAATCCATCACTTGGACAATTGTTAATTATCACAGTGGCGTAATTTTGTTGTAAATTATTTCACACTATAGTTTCACCAAACTCCATACATCATATTTCCAACTGAAAATAATTAAATGTTACTCCTACAAAGCAATATAGTCCTTGAACAGCAGCTAACGATTATTTGTATGCGCTTTGGTTTGGTCCTTTGTTGCTGCAAAAACTTTTTAAAAAAAAGTGATGTGACGATCCTGGAGACTCACCGAGTTGGTTCCCAGGATCTGCAGGCTGGGTTTGTCCGACTCCAGCAGCTTGCGCACCATCTTGAGGAAACTCTCCACAAACAGGTTGATGCTCTGGCAGTGGCAGGCCATCAGCAGCTGGTCCAGGGCTTCCATCGCTATGCACACATACCTGAACAGGAGAAGAGAGACACAGGGACATATGGATGACATCATTAACCCTATAGGTAAATATAATGTCCCTGGATATCTTATATGGACACTGAAATAAATTCATATACTTGAGATAAGTAAATGCACCCAGCAACAGAAATCAAAAAGGTAATAAGCTCTGCCAGACAAACTCTGGAGATTCACATATTGAGCAGATTTCCGCTGGACTGTGCCAAGTGTAAATGTAATCTGTACAGGGTGTTTGCATTGGCGCAGTGCCTCCTAGTCATGAGTCATATAAGACAACAACTTCTGTGCTATATAAAAGAAAGTACAGACTGTACAGAAACATCACCATCGATGACTCTACATAAGTCATGTTGTTTTTGTTGAAAAGAGACAAACTCAAATCCCCATCTACTCAGCTACTTTGCACAGAATGCACAATGAATTATTAATTATACATTAGAAAGAAAAGTGTCACTTATACATAAACTCTGGGTTTAAATGCGACGGCATATTTTAACGGTTCACTAACCAGATAGCATGTGCGACACATGTGGCATGTTTCCTACTAAATAGACCTATAAGGGTATTTATAAACCTTAATCTTCAGCTCTTTCATAGACTATCAGGGTAAATCTCTGAGATGAAAAGCTGTTACATGCGCCATTTTTCCTATTACGTTATATCAAGCTGAACTTAAATCACTTAAGTTAATGTGTGGCAGAGAATAAAAAAAATACACAAAATGTACAAACAGTTTTTGCTGAAGTTATTTCTTGAAGACTATTTTGTGTGGCAACTGACTAGCGATGCTCACCCGTATCTGTGTCGGGCCACGTCCCTTGACAGCCTCTCAGACAGGTACGCTCCGATACGGTCCAGCTTCTCTGGAGCTGACAGGGCGTAGAATGTAAGCTTCTCCATGTTGGCCTTCACCAGCCCATCCTAGGAGGGTGACAGAGAGAGAGAGAAAAAAAAACAGAGAGAAGAGAAAACAAAAGAAAGTTTTAGGGTCTCAATCACATGTACGGGTCAAAATTCTAAAGAAGTAGTTCGAACTAAATGAAAATTCAGTCATTCTCGCTGTCAATGGATATGTATGTGACGCCATCCACTAATCAAAGAGGGAGCTGGCTAAGACTCACAAAAAAAACAAATACATTTATTGTTCCATAAACAATTCAGAGCTAATGCAGTAGTGTGTGTACTGCACAGTACTTCTTTTCAAAACTCAAATTATAAGAGTATAACTAGATCCCTGAGTTTCACCTACTCCTTTTCCTCCTTGACCTACTTCAATGCTCTTCAGTCTGGTCAGAGGGAGGAGAGAGCTAAAAACATCTAAAGTCCACTGAGATCCCATTTACATTCAGATAAGTGCTGCAACATGCAGTCAATGAAGGCAAAAAAAGAAACTAATAGTCAGGAAAACAACAGGACATATAGATACAATACACACTGGTAACCTTCTGTAAATGAGTAAGTTTTGATAAGATAATTGTGTTGTAATGTTGAGAAGGAGGCATTGCTGGCAAGTATCCCTTCATCATTTACATAAAACAGCAAAATGTAATGTCAGAGAAAAACAAAACAAAAAAATCCTTGAATCTTTTCCTTTCATAAAACCTTGTAGGCAGACAGTTCAATCTGTCGCAATCCGCTAGAAATATGTGAGCAATAACCGTCACTGTAGATGCAGCAGAGAGTTTGCAGCACTACTCAAGCACCTTGTCATCGATGTTAGTTTGAAGTTTGATAATCATCGGCTGGATTTTTATTATAATATTTATGTCTCTGTGTCATCACAAAGCTGTTTTAAAAGCAGATATTTTGACATAACAGGAAAAACAAGGATGAGTGGATTTAATTTAAGATTTTCCAGCTCCAGGGCACTTGTGCGTGCTGGCTTTCTGGCACAGCTAAATGAAAGAGGCCTTTATTAATGTCATTAGTTGCACCTTTAGTTGCTTTTCCTGCTATGACAAGTCAAAATGTTGCTGTGAAAAAAAAAATGTCTATTTCTCTCATCAGAGGGTTATTTTAGGGATCTGTGTACATATACACACACCCACTAGCTCACACAGTGTGACACAATTTTGAGTAAATGTCATCAGACTGCTTCATCATTCCCAAGCTGCTGGAATAGTTACAATCTCAGTGACACAGCTTAAACCCAGACTTAGAAGCCATTTCTGGGAGAACATTATGCAGGTGCACATGCACACACAAAACAGGGAAATAAGGTCTGTGTGTACTAGCACGTCCCATGTCTTGCAGTTATAGCCGAAGATCTGACAAGTAAAGCTGGGTACAGCAGTAGCACAGCGGCACTAACGATAAGTTTCCTCTGCAACAGATCAGTTCCGTCCTCTCCGCCCAAATTAATTCTCTTTATGAGTCATCTGTATCAGATCTCAGTTAATCACAGAAAATCATAGCAAAGATGAGGTCTGTGATTTGACACTAACAGCTTTGAAGCAGACAGCTACGTATTGAGGTGGTGCAAAGTTTTCTTCTCGCCTCTACATCACGCTTCCTAAATCTAAGATGTTCAAATAAAGCTGCGTTTATATTTATCTGCCTTGTGACTACAATTGGGAAGCTATCAGCTAAATCTGGTACAGCACATCATTACTGCTCAATATTTTTTGTGTGTTGTTCTTAACATAATAAGCTGGTAAACTAAACAAATCTTTATGAAGACACTCTACCATGTTTGTTCTTTTTCGCAGACGTCAACAATGTTTATTAGCAAACTCCTAACAATTTCTACATAATAATGCAGACAACAGGGAAATAATTATTAAATTCGGAGCTGCTGTTTGGTTTAGAAAAACAGGATTGCTATAGAAACAGAAAGTGTCACTTGAGTGTCTCACCTCTGGGTCTTCTGGGAAGATGTTGTCTACAAGTCTCTTGTACCGAGGCCTGAGCGCCCCGCAACAACCACAAACCCCTGAGGAAGAAAAGAGATGGGGGAGGAGGGAGAAAAACAGAGAGAGAGATGGTTGATTAGACTTGTACAGCGTGACTGACAGAAATGCAATAAAAACAAACAAGAAGAAAAATAACAGAGGGAACTTTTTTCATCCCTCCTCTGTGGCAGCATTATAGGTTTGTGTAAATGCCAGAACAAATTGCCAAAGTCGGTATGTCTACAAACTTAATGTTATAGACACTATACAGTAGGTAGAGTTAAAATTGCCATGTAATTGTGTTTGGACATTGATTACTGGTTCAGTGAACACTGGCACAGTAATGAGTCAATGACTTCTGAAGGCAGCGACTGGTAATGACACCACTTTAATGACATACTGCATCTCCATAGATTTAGAATAAACTATACAAACTATTTCAAATATGTAGCTGTAAAAACTGTCAAATTATATGTATAGAGGTGGCAGCAAAGAAAACACAGCTGCTACTAAAAAGCTAAACTAATGATAGGTAAGCTACTGAGCAATAATTGACAATAGTCTTGTCATTATTCACTCTCACACAAGTGGCACACTTAAATACAAAAACTTACGCATCATTAATTTTTATTAAGTGCAGCTTTTTCCAGACTGCTATAATGTGAAAAGAGTCGGCTGAAGTGTAGAGAAGAATAAGTGTGGCGGTGAGCAAAGACATTTTTATGGAGTTGCTTTACTTGAAAGACAATACAGATAGACAGAGCTACATCCATAGTTTTCATTGTGTCTGGACAAAACCATATAGTTAAACACCCTGCAAAAATGCAGGTCATGATTCCGTTAATCAAACTTAGGTTAGAAACATGCAAAGTTGTTCATCTTTGTGGAGTATCTGATAAACAGAAGCTTGGTTGGCACCTCCTCGGTCCGTCCCTGCACCGTTGTACAATAACAGCCTTTATTTCCCGACACAAAACCCAGGATAAGTGAAGATAATTGTGTGCAAAGACATTTGAGGGAAGCCGAGATATGGAAAGAATGTGGTCACAAGACAGTCACAGTCACAACAATGCCAACACACTCAGACACACACACACACAGACATACACACACTCTGTCTCTCTTTCTCTCAGTGCAATCAGGACAGCCTTGAAGAGAGCAGGGCAACACACTGAGCAGTGATTTTTCTGACAAGCTAGGCAGTTGGTGATAGCTGGATTCTGATTGGTCCCGGGGATTCAGCAGTGGTGAGTCATAAGGGGACCCTGGGAGAATGAAGAAACTGAAAAAAGGGATAACCTCCAAAAACCCCCCCTCCGATGAATCATTTAACCCTTCATAGAGCTCCGGATAACCGTTATTATCCTAGTGCCTACGTCAAACAGAGATATACAAGTTTAGAGGTCACAAAGCTAAGGAAAGAAAGTAGGTCAGTACACCGTCAACAATGCAGTAAGGTTTGATGCATGGTTTGATAGTCTGACACTTCAAATAGAGATTAGTCAAAAGCAAAATAATCTGCAAAGAAACAGCTTTTCTTCCTTCCTTCCTTCATACAAACATTCTTTTCCTTCCTTTTTCCAAAGAAAAAATGTTACATTATTCATTATTTAGGCTTGCTGTTACACACATTGAAACCTTTTTCGCTGATGCAGCACTAAAACCCCATTTTGAGAGCATATTGACCGTACATTAACAAGATTACCAGCTGCCCAACTGCCACCTCATTACCTCCCAGTGTCAACCAGTCAGAATAACATATATATAAAGTCTCTCTTGCCTTGTGACACTAAGACAACACATTTCATCTTTTCAGTGGACCAACAGGAACGTACAAGAACCAACACAACCGGCAACAAGCCTTGTTTCTTGTAATTAACACGCTCTTCGAACCATGAGACACCCCAGCCTCAACTGGTGCTAATGCTGCTGTTCCAAAAATCAAAACATTTATATTCTCAATATAAAAAAAAATGGACCAACTGTGCACATTTCACACAGATGATGGAGGCAATCAGCTGCCACATGTCTGACTCACTGATGCACATGGACGAGTTGAGCTGCTTTTCTGTGTAATGTTGTTTATTTCCCAGCAACCATTTTGATAATAAAATAATCGTTTTAGTCATTTTTTAAAGGAAAAATGCCAAACATTTGCGGGTTGCAGCTGCTCGAATGTGACAATTTTAAGCTTTTCTGTGTCCTACATGATAGTAAACTGAATATCTTTGGATTTTTTGGCGTGTTGATCAGACAAAACAAGACATTTGAAGACATCGATTTGGGAAAGAAATGATGGGCATTTTCCCCTATTTTCTGACACTTTATAGACAAAACAATCAATTAATTGACAAAATAATCAGCAGATTGATCAACAAATTTAAACTCAGGCCATCTGAAAAAAGGAGGCATAAGGAACAACCTCCAGATGCTGGCAGTACAAAGAACCCACACAAAATAAATACGTTGCTTGAATGTCATTTGGAGTCCATCCATACATACATAAACAGTTTGTGTTAATATGACTCTAAGTCTATTGAGTGTTGTTTACAGATGATTTAAATGTGGAATAGTATACTTAACTCATTGCTAAATACAATAACAAACAACATGAGCGTTTAAGAAAATGCTCTGTCATAAATAATTATTTCAGACATAGGAATAAGGTGGCCTATTATTTAGTTGCGTGAGTGGAGACCATTTTCTAGACCAATGAGGCTCCAAAGGCAAAAAACACTCCCTCTTCCAGGCTACATCCCAACATTCGTTAGCCTCCTGGTATGTTATCAGTGACCAACACCTGGCAGGAGGGGAGTCAGCGCAGACAGGATGTCTTGAAAAGCCTTTTAATAGAGTAAAAGGCATGTTTACCATCCTAACCACTTAAACGCCGCTGTGTTTCAAGGCCTTGGTGTTCTCTCTAAAAGTTCAGCTGAACTCCGCAACAGGAGCTCTGCTAGCGCTTGAGCTTATCTCTGAAAGCTGTGTGTCTATTCATAGCACCGGTCCTGTTTCCTCCATCACTTCAAACACTAATGAAGCCTCTGCACTCCTCCCTTCCTTCCCCCCTTCCGTACCCACCAAACCTCTCTCTACATCCTTCTCTCATCCTTGCTGTACTTGCTCGGGGCCTGAGTGTAGGAGTCGCCGATGAATTAATGAAAATACAGCGGGTCCCGTGTGTAGAGCGAAAAGGGTAGAGGACAAAGACAGAGTGACAGATGCAGACAGGGAAATAGAAAAAGACAGATAGAGATGGGAGTGTGATGGGGGAGGTGGATTGTGATGTACTGAATGAGTCACAGATTAGTGCTACTTATTGCATCTTCTCTGTCCGGCATAAATCTGTCCTGTCCTCTGTCAGCAGCAGAGGAAATAGATTTTTGGGAGGAGAGGAGATATGACATAGGGGGGAAACTTCAGTAGTGCTAATGTTAAAAAAATATTCAATCTTCAGCTCAGTAGATGTGCAATATATTATGTTATTTTACATTCATGTGGTGCACTGCAAGCACTGGCATTTTCTATTACAGCGGGTTAAGTGATATTTATGGTAAAAATAACATTTTTTATTTTCAAGTGTGACAGAGCTGCTGCTGTTGCCTGTTCTATTCATTTTAAATATGGCTGGATGCAATGGATAAAAATCCTCAATCACAGTATATGCAAATTCATGTTTCAAAATGAACATATATCATGATATAGTCAAATTTTTGGACAATATGTTGAGAAATTGTTGATGAGGAAAATAAAATAAAATGTTTGGCTAATCCACTAAACGAAATACCTAACAAATAAAGCTACATCATCACAAAAATACCATAATGCAATTCTACATCGTCCACAGCGCCCTAATAAAACTAGAGATATATGTGTGCTGTAGTATACACGGTGGCTACAGCAAAATCTCCACAAATTATTATCTTATATCTTGTCCAAACCCTATTTTTTTAAGTCAATTCACATCAAAACAGCAAAGTTAGTAGAGTAGAGTAGAGTAAACTTTACTGTCTGCCAGAGTGGAAAATTGCCTTTAGCTCACAAAAACAAAAAAGCAGCACAATAACATGGAAAATATAAAACAAGTAACATGACAAATGTCGTAAACAGATACCACTCTGTGGAAAAAACACATAAGTATAGAGACACTACAATGCAATGTAAAAGAAGTACAAAAAGCAGCTGTTGATGAAAAGCAGATGTTGTGTTAAGGTGAGGTGGCGCATCACACCTGCTGGATATTATATAACACTGAATGCACAATTTAAAACATTCACATATTCTGCTTTTAATGTGCTTATTATGACTTCAAAATGTAATGCAAAAGCATATTTCCGCAGGACCTGACTTTAGCTGCCTCATTGACACTTTTTAGAGAATCATGACTTAAACTACCTTTTTAAAAGAATCCCGTGCTGTTTCAGAGTTACAATAAGTTTGTGTAAAAAAACTGAAGTTTTTTTTATGTTTCTGGTGCTGGTAATGGTGGGTTAGTGTGGAAAGAGCTAGGAGAGAGGAGAGAGCAACAAGGTGGGTGGACAAGAATTTGGATGACAGCGGTAAAAAGCAAACATAACAGGGGGTCTCACGACATCCGCCCACTCTGCATGGCAAGCTGACAACACATTTAGGGGCTGGATATCGAGCTCCTCCGCTCTTCCATAAACACTCACACATAAACCCACACACAAACATGCTTGCACACACACACACAGAGGAGCATGACACAGAGGAACAATAAATTAACGGTTGTTGGTAAGTGGAGCAGAAGAACAAAGAGAAGGCAGACATCTCTGCAGCTCGGTGCACCAGAGTTGGGGAAGTCTGACTTTTAAGATATCACTTGATTGGATGCTAAGCTACACACCCATGCAGAATGAATGTGTGTGTGCATATGTGTACACATGTGAGGGGTGGTCTCCACCCCTTAAATCACCACTGCAAGGAGCCAGCCAATCACAATGCTATTTTTATCCTTGTAACAATGGGCTGGTACATTAACAGATTACACTCTCCATTTCCCCCAGGATGTCAGCTTAACGTGTCCACATTAGAGTGAGAGAGAGAGATAGAGAAAAAGGGGGAAAAAACCTAATGTTGAAGTGAGAAAAATAGGGGCAAACAAAAAAAATACATAGCTCTGAAGAACATGTTTGTATCTGAGCAAAAACATGGCGCTAATAGGGCTACTGCCCTGTGTGGCCGCACACATCAGCACTGGACAAAAGCACACCACGAAACAAGTTGTACCTCACCAGAAGATGAGGGTGGATCAATAGGAATTTATTTAAAGGAATAAAATAGTCAAACTTCTTACAAAACACACACACACACACACACATTAACAGACACAAGGTAGGAGTGTGACAAGTAGCCCAGCACATCTTGCAGTGTGATATCTGCACCTGCTGTCCCAAAGCTGCTCTTGTTGTGCCCAAAGTCACGTGGCTGACAAGAGAGAGTAAATATAGTCCTAACGGCCCGCAAGGAGAATATTAAACGCGTTTTGGATCTCTGTGTGTGTGTGTGTGTGTGTGTGTGTGTGTGTGTGTGTGTGTGTGTGTGTGTGTGTGTGTGTGTGTGTGTGTATTCGTGTAGGTGTATTTGTAAGAGAGTGCAAGATACTCATCATTACACATTCAGACTCCACCTTCCCCTGGAGTCATGCAAAGCACTGGTTTTTCAAGCCTCACTTAGTATATGCACATAAACAAACACACAGAAGCAAACAGCATACTGTAGCTACCTAAATGATGTATATATTGTGCGTCTACCTGTGCAGAATACATGGCACTTCTCGAGACGGTTACAAAGCAAGTTTCCCCTTCAGGGGTGTTATTATATAAGATGGAGGGGAGGGGAGAGACAAACCAAGTCCTGCTATTTTTACATCGGCAAACAAAGCGGGACAAAACATCTTTAAACAGGAGACAGTGAAATGCAAGCACACGCCAGAATCCACAAAATACACACAAGAGTACGAGACAAGAGGCAAGGAGGGTGTAAGCAAATAATGAAGAACGAGCACGGCTGATTCAACAGCCTACCAATATGCACATAAGCTGTCGCTCGATGAGTTTGGGAAAGATGCACGGCAGCTGAGGAGATGAGTATTATGGAGGAGAGGCTGAAAGCATTAGGGAAAGCATGACACTCAACCTACAGAGGAAGAAATGTGAATTCTTGTCACTACGGCATGCAGAGAGTGACACTCTTTCAAAATCAGTGAATATATAAACACAGTGTCAATCTATCCACCTTCCTCTCTCTACCGGGGACACATCTTTAGGCTCCTGACAGGCATAAACACCGCACTCACACTTTGCAGAGGCACATATATTATTATGAGTACATTTTTTCAGCCATTAATCCAAACACAAAGTCAGATTCAAAGCACACACTCGATCTAGTGTGGGTGGCAGAGAACATGGCTGGTATAATGCGACCGACACACTGATGTACAGACCCCAGCTGCCAACAAATCCTCGTGACACAAGGCCAATCCGACACACTATGAATCACGGTCAAACAGGCGCTGAAACTGGGCTATGAGGGACTCAAGCTCACAGCCACATTTCCATACAGTAAGCTCACCAGTGCGCTGTACAGTAAAGCCAAAGCAAGCTCGATCTTCCAATGTGCTGCGCCTGCGTTGATAATTCATTAGCCAACTACCCAGAACCTTTTTCCAATCAATAGTCTGCAAACTCTAAGCAAAGCCAACTACATTTTTAATTAGCGCTAATCAATGAGCCATATATCAACAAGTCCCAGTGACACCAGAGCTACAGTAAATGACAACATTTTACCAAGGACACCTGCTCACTTTCAAGTATTGAGTACAGAAAAACTTAGCAGATACACTAATTTTTTCCCCATTTTCAAGGAAGCTTGAACATAACATTAGAAATTGGACTTAAAATATTAAAGAATAATGAAAGATTAAAGGATAACAGAAAATTAAACATCTAGCTGTACATTATGCTCGCCTACATCTCAAGCTACAACAGTTAGCTGAATATGCTACAAGTGCAGAGAACACAATGTCACCACATCAGATACAACAGAAGAAAACAATTTGAGTAAAAAGTGTATCTATTACCAAAAATAAACATCTTCAAAGCGGTGTCTCCTTTTAAGCTAATGCTGTGATTTAATAGAGTATCCTCACAAGAGTCCAAGTTCCCATAATGCGCTTTTAGGAGACGTTACTCTCTAGTGAGAGCTGCAGTCTATCACAAGAAAGCTAAGAGGAAACATGTTTGTAGAATGTAGATAAACCGGCTGAACGCTGGATGCTTAACATTACTCACATGCCAAGAACACATAGATAAAATGCACAGGCTGGAAAAATGATTGTTATTCTTACCGTACATCGGTCGTGATGTTGGAGTCTCTCACGACGGACACTTGTGTTTCCTTAATGCAGCTTCAGTCACTCATGCAGACACACCGCTGTGCCAAGAGGCACTGACAATGCACACAAACACTAACGCCGCTCACTCTGGGATAAATGCCTGCACGTGTGCTTGGAGCTGAAAGGCATATGAATGCGCACCGTGATTGGTGCAGAGCCTGGCTCGATGCAATGAATTACACACACGCTCTCTCTCTCTGTCGTGCCGACACACACACTCACACACACACACACACACACACACACACAGAGGCGTATATATACACACGCGCACGAAAGGGGGCTGAGAGGCAACACTAGAGAGACGCGTGCCGTAATGACCTTGGATTTTCCTGTTTGTCTTCTGCAACAACGTTCCTTCTCAAAGGGGTAGCGCAGATTTCACATGCGGCCGCTTCCATACACACTTGTGCTCATTTCTCTCAGTTACAGGGAAAGAAACAGAAGGGGGGGAAAGAGAGAATAAGAGAGAAATGTGCACTACAGGGAAAGAAAGAGAGAAGACCTCCCACCCACGCAATCTTTTCTCCTGCTCTCCACCCCCTGCCGGCATCACTCTCCCTCCTCTCCATCATTAATCTTCCCATGCTTCCTGCTTTGCTTACTTTCAGTTTTTCCTTCTATGCTTATGCAACTTTTTTTTTTAAACCACATTTCCTTCCATTTTCTAACCTACCATCAAATGTCTGTCTTTTCCATTTTCCTCATTGTGTCATGGTTGGAAATAAACTTTTTCCTCTATCGGCTGCCAACACTGGTACAGCTTTTTTAATGCAAATAAACAGCAGAAAACATGTAATTAACGTTTAACAGTATTTGCATTTTTAAGAAGCAGCGGAACAGCAAAACATGTGAAATGTGATCCTTCCAAGTCCAATTATCTAAAACTATGGTGCATAAACACAATTCTGTACAGCAGCTGGCATGAAATAGTCGGATGGCAGAGCTTCTCTTCTGCGCATGAATGTGCAGAACAAACAGAACTTTTAAATCAATTCATGCTTTTAGCTGTATTACCACACAGTCATACAAACATGAAGCCAGATATGATGCTCACATAACTGCCTCGAATGAATGAATGTGCAATAAAACCAGAAACCTCATTATGCTGCAGTGTCCTTGTGAGGCATGAGCGAGTGCTTGAAATATAATGTATGCACACTTAACCCTTTTTAGCTGAATATTGCCAATTTTTATCATTCCAAACTTTGGTTCCTAGACAACGTTACGTGAATTTTGAATGCTGACTATCAGCACTTAAGAAAGACAAACAACAGTTTGCTTTTTGGAAACATCCAAGGTACTGCTAGCTTATATACAGTGTGAGAAAGTTAAGGCAAGCGCTAAACTGTCATTGCTACAGCAGGGAGAAGAAACTGGGCTACAGGCCAGGTTTAATAAATTAAAAGGTAGTGGACAATTGCTCTCAGGTGGAGTTACAGGCTGCAGCTTTGTGCCGAGTGACACTATCGTCCTCTGCCGGGCAGCACAGTGGCTCAGTGGTTAGCACTGTTGCCTCACAGCAATAAGGACCTGGATTCAAACCCTGGCCGTCCCAGGTCCTTTCTGTGTGGAGTTTGCATGTTCTCCCTGTGTTTGTGTGGGTTTCCGCCAGGTGCTCCGGTTTCCTTCCACCATCAGAGGGTTAATATTCCTGTCAGCGCCCCTGACCGAGGCACTGGCAAAAGAACTGGAGTTGGTCCCGGGGCGCTGCACTGCGGCTGCCCACTGCTCCTAGTGTGTGTGTGTGTGTATAGGATGGGTCAAATGCAGAGATCAATTTCCCACGAGGATCAATAAAGTACATCTTCTTTTACTGCAGCTTGGAGCAGATTTATCAAACACGTTGTAACCTAAATGTATCTTATATATTTACTGTGTGTGTAATTAGTCACTTGTGTGCTATCACTGTGCTTGAATAACGAGGATAATTTCATAATTAAGCTTTGTTTTTTCCTGTTTCCTGTTTTTTTCCTGCCGGTAATTTAGATAAATATTTCAGTATCAGTTTTTCCTTTTAATGTATGAACAAGAAATAAATGATAAGACTTTAAGAATCAATCAACATTGAGGCAAAAAGAAGAAAATAAATGAAATTTCCCTTTAATTATTCAACACAGTTCACCAGCAACCTGTGCTATGTACCAATCTCAGCCTGTGTTCCTTTTCAATGTTGGCCCACTAAAGTGCTCATGTATTCTCAATGAGCTATAAAAAAAGGCTGAATCAGAGCAACTCAGAGCAGGTCAAACTCCAAACAGCAGTTTCCATTTGGGGCATGACATATTTTTGTAAGGAATCATGGAACCATATGGACGAAAACAACTTCTCGGTGAATCACTGTTCTGTCCGAGCAATTTAGAAAAAGGGAAGAAGCCGGAGAGAGAACAGAGGAGGTGCTGTTGTCACTTACCCTTGCCAACGCGATGGTCCAGAAGGGTACGACAGTCCAGTGCCAGCCTCTGAGAGGCCGGGACATCAGGCGCAGGCAAGGGCATGGCAGGCAAACAAACACACAACAGCCCCACAAACACTCAGGCTGACACTACTCCTTTCATAAACACAGATAGCTTCCTAAGCAAAGCCAAATCCACACACACATCCAATTACAGATTTATAAAACTACAAGCAGCAGACTAAAAATATGTCATTCTTGTTCTCACAAATCACCTCAGCAAGCCGTGCAGTCATGAAACATAAAATAAACTATTGAAAAGTAAGCCCTCTTCAATTTCACTAATTCCCTGACAGATAAGCTACAAAATTGTACTCACTCAAATGCATCCACAGCTGCTCAGTTTGTCTACATTAAACCACTACACACATGCACACATACACTTGTACTCAGTCAAGCCTGGACAAAAAAACTCCCATCTCCAACTTCTGTGCAAAGTTTTGCACCAGAGCAAACTCACAAATTCACTACAGTTCCCTGCAAAGCAACTACTCCAATGTCCCCGTCTTGAGGCTTCTTAGTAATTTATGTTAGTGCATAGGCAGGCTGACCGTATTAACGAAGAGATTAGCGATTAGTCCTTCAATAGCAGCTCTGCTCTCTGTGTGCCGTCTCTCTCATTAATAAACATCTCACTAACACAATGGACCTCACTATCCACCCGAAAGTCTCTCTCTGGGCGAGAGAGACAGAGACACACAGAGAGAAGAGGGTGGGAAGAAACAAGGAGAGAGGGGAACTATGGGACAGCCATTCAGTCAGTGGGCTTGAGGTTCAAAGAATGTGGCAATCAGCAGATGCCAACACAGGCAAAATGTCTGGTGTGTGATTTTCTCATCAAGTTATCACAACAGTACCCTACGCAGCACACACATATCCATACACACACACACACCAGGAACACTGATGGAAAGCTTCTTCCTTTCTTAGTCAGCGGTGATTTATTGTAGATTTTCAACAGGCAGCTCGTATAGTTTTAACTTACTCAGCAGTACATTTCTTCTGCATTGTATTACATTGACCTGAATGACTTGAATTATTGGCACAGACAGTGACAGAGCAGGTGTATAGTAGTTTCGTGTTGCCCACCTGTCATGTTGGATGCTAGTCACTAGGCGGCGTTTATCTTCCTGGTTCACAGAGGCTGAGAAAGGGGTGGCACCTCCGCCCCGAAATGAGTCTCCACCGGCGCTTCGAAAATCAGGAAAACCGCTGGATTGTCTTTGGCCTGTGGAAGATAGTAATAAAATATTGTTGGTATTAGAACATGTGTGAGCATCAAATCACACGAGGCCTCAGTTTTCTACGTTTAGCGTTACCTGACCTGCGACAAGCAAATATTGAAATGTAGTGTTAACGTTTTCACACATCCGGACAGAAAATCAGAATTATGACAGTGTTTCCAGTAAATTAATTTAGCGTCAAGGCGAGCGATGCTAACTGATGTTACAGCCTCCTCTCTTCTAATAATTAGTGTTTTGTTGAGTTTTCCATAGTTTCGGTAGGTTGTATACATAACTTTACGTTGCTAAATCTGAAACGGCTAACTCGAGTTATTAAAATATTGGCACTGTATTAAGTTTAGCTAGCATTCGTCTATGCTACTAGTTAGCTAAAGATGCTAACGTTGACTTGACTCGCATATCGAGAACACCCTAGTTTATCAACACTCATTACTTACCATGAAGTGAACAAAATTTAAATCCTTCAAACGTCTTGCATACAGCCAGTGATTTTTATCCACCTCGACTAAAGTTCAGCTCTACCAGGACATCAAAGTTAAACCAGCATAACTGTACCACCAGCTACCAGTTGTTACTGGCTATGAGTTAATATGTTCAGCCCACCACTGGACAGCAGCTTTAGTCATGTTTGAACACATGCAGGATCTGTCCATTACATTTTGTTTACTTGATAAATATTGGCAGGATAAACAAAATATCATACAAATACAGCTGGTAGGTCAGATGCAAATAAGCAAATAAATGCTTCAAGTATCACAGTGTTTTATATATTATGAGTGTATTGTAATAATGAATTGGGGGGAAAAAATGCGTAACACCATATGGGTCCACGCCCCATTAAAGCTGAATTACTGTAAATATTATTACTGATGTGGTAAAGGAACATTTATAATTATATAAATCAGCAAATCACTGAATGTGCAGGGTTTTTATTTTTTATTTTATATAATAGTGATTCTAACTTAAGAGTTTGCAATTATTTATTGATATAGGTGTCTGAATTATTAACATAATTCAGACACCTATATCCAAATTAATGCATAGATAGATAGATAGATAGATAGATAGATAGATAGATAGATAGACAGACAGACAGACAATATGTAATAAAGCAGTGTAAAGAGAAAACTAAATCTAAGAGAACAAAATTCAAGCAGCAATGACTAAAAGGGATGATGCTATTAGTGCAAAACTATTGATGCTGGCCAGATGACTGGATGTGCCTTCTATGTAAAGTATTTACAATAAGTACAGCATATACAAAATACTTATATAAATTAATTGGAAAAACACAAGATCAGCCTGAGATGTAAGAAGAATGTGCAGATTTACAGAACTGTGCAAATTAGGCTGATATGGAGAAACAAACCGGCAAAGTTACCTACTGGACCTGTGAGTCACTGCCCAGTAGAAAGAATGAAATAAAATTAATAATAAGTAAAATGCTATAATAGAGTTTAATACATTTTTCTTAATATCTGTATTTTCTAGACTGTACAGATGTGGATGGGACATCCTGCTTTTGCAACAACTGGTAGTCTTCTTTTCTACCAGTTGGTGACAGCAGTGAGTCAAGGGGATAAGATTGGAGATTTTCTTAAATCTGCAAATTTCTGAGATTATCTTCCCTAAAAACTGTTTCAATGTAAGGTTAACATAACTCAAATCTGAGCATTTTGCAGGACAATACATCAAAATTGGTGGCCATTATGTGTCAACATCAACATCACCTTTCTTTAAGTCCTTTAAATCTAAGTCCAACCTTGGTGGCTCTCAGCAGACCACTTGGCACGCCAAGGCATTTACTTCCCAGGGTCTTTTAAAGGCCACTAAGCCATCACATCCTTGAGTCTTTCATGTGGCTGTATTTTTGTCCCCCTATGCCTCCTGCTGTTCAGCCCCATTAGACGGCTATTGGTGTGTGACCACTTTGAATGGGATAACATCACCTAGGAGAGTTACATTTGTGCTAATGGTGCACAAGCTAAAGTTCAAAACAAAGGGTGTTTGGGAGCTTGCTGTCATGCCAAAATACACTAAGTAACTGCTAGTAGTGCAAGTGTCAAAATGCACTTTGTGTAAATCATGAACATCATCAAAGGTGATGTGTAAGACCTCCGTCTTTAAGGTGAGGGCTGCTTGGTAGGAGGAGGAACCTTTTAAGTATCTGTACACAGGTGCCCATCATCTCATAATCCATTCATTTGAAAGTCTTTTTGATGCAACATATTTAAGATTTTGTATAGTCAGAGATGGCACAGTGCCAATATGAAAATGTACCTTTGTTTCACTTTGACTCTAACTGACCCATATGCGTCTTCACTTTCAAGAGTTCCGTATGACTGCCAATGAAAGTAAGCATGCCAGCACCGTCCAACTCTAGTCTTACACCCCACACACACATACATATACGCTTACACAGCGCATTTGAAACACACCAACAGGCACAAATAGAGCTCGGTGGCCAGTATCAGTGAAATGCTTGGCAAGCACGTAGGCCATAGGGTCAATTTTGTTGCTGGTTTGGCTTGAGTGCATATGAGAATCAACTGATTAGTGGACAGCCAAAGCAGTTAGACTTAATACTAATTAGCTTCTGAGGGTTTTGTCGTTTATCCTAACTCCTCCCTGAGGTGGACAGAAGTTCACAGGCACTCCAATTAGTCACTAAATAAAATTACAGATTGAAATACTTAGACACTCACAGACATTCGCTTCAAGTGCTTATAATGAACACTAAGGCTATGTTATTCCACAATGGTCTGCGCTGATTTACTCATTCTACCTCATTGTTTCTAGTAACAGTGACATCTAGTTAAACATATTGCTTTTGTGCATGCTTGCCAAGTGTCAGAGAGCTATGCTGATGTAGTAGCAGTTATTGTAGAGCTAATTGTCTTAGACCTGGGGGCTATTTTTAGATGTACAGTAATCAGCAGGAAAGGTCTGAGCAACACAGTCACGTTGGGGCAGATGGGAACTCATTAGATCAGTCTTAGGGGCTTTGTGCGTTGCCTGGACACAATTAGCAAAGCAAGTCTCAAAAACTTTAACCAGCTTACAACCATAAGGATCAAAGTCCTGCTGATGCTATCAGCCCAGTAAGAAGTTATCATCATCAATACTGAGGTCTGCTTCACCACACCTGTTGTTCTTGCTGATATTTTCTTCTCTTGATCTGTGTCTGAGCTGACTTATGTTGATGATCTTTATATCATTATGTTGTGATTATGTCATGTTTAAAGCTGATAAAAATATACCGTCAACAGGTACATTTCTCAACTCTGTCTGGTTAATCTGAAAAACTTAAGCAAACTCATTTGTGAAAGAATAACTTGTTATAACAACATTAAGATGCATATTTCAATACTAAAACAGTATCCAACAATGCCACTAAATTTCACCTGCAATCATTAGCCGATTAAACGATTAGTCAATTGACAGATAATTAAGCAACTATTCTGATAATCAATTAATCGTTTTGAGTGATTTTTTTAAGAAAAAATACAAAAATCTCTTGTTCCAGCTTTTTAAATGTTCAGTAAACTTAATATCTTTGGATTTTGGACTGTTAGTTGACACAAAAAAGACATTCTAGGTTGCACCTTTGGCTTTGGGAAACAGTGATTGACATTTTTCACCATTTTTTGACATAACCTTGATAAAGTTTGTTCATGAAGAGTTGCTAAGTTTATTCTAAGTCAATTTTTATTCATTTGAGTGTGTTAATATGTTTTTCCTGCATGGACAGAGCTAAGAGAAATAACATCAATAAAACATGGCAGAAAGCATAGTTTGTTTTTTTCACTGGAACACAGAGACATATCTGATGATCTTTCTGTTTTCAGGTTTTAGCAGCCACAGAGAAGCTATTGATGAAGTTGTGTAATGCACAATTATAATTGATGGGAAAGAAGATTTGTGAGACACATTGAAAAATGGTGAACCTTTCCTTCAGGTCCAAATTAACAAACATAGTCTTTAACAGATGCATAATTCAATGTGTGTTTTTTTTAATCATATCCCAAAGCTCGTTCTGTACAACAATCACAATTGTTGCATCTTAAAAACATGAGTCAGATAGATGAGTAATAGTTTATTATGCCTACTCAGAAACACCTGATTTCAACTGCTCAGCAACAGCCTCTTTCGTTGGTGTTGCTCCATTAGCTTGCTCCGTGTTGAATCACCTCAGGATACTGTTACCAGGAGGGACATGATTCAGCTTACTTATTTTTACAGTCAGCCTGGTTTCGTTGGCCTTTGAGGTAATGTGTTTAACTGTACACGGCCTGAAAGGAACTACTCACCCGTGTGTCTCTAATTGCACAGACATAAAGTGATATAACCCAGAGTATTTAGGCAATGAAGAGGCAGCACCCCTACTTTCCTTTTATGATGATGTTCGAGTAGAGCAGGGCCGTGCACAGACATTTTGGGGGGCAGGTGCTCAAGGGAAAAAAACAGGCACTGATAACTGAAAGATGAATTCACATTACATGTCTGTTGGGTCGTCTCATTGATGAGCAGGCAGCACAGCGATAATGCTGCTGCGGTATGTACACACACATGCACACACACACACACACACACAGTGAACTGAAGAACCAACCAGAGCAACTTTGATCAATTTTATAATCAATAGGGAATCAAACTGTCAAACTATGTCTCATCATAACAAATCCTGAAGTTTTATAAAAATAAAATCACCTTGAACTTGATCTACACTTTTACATTCAGGAAGTAAAAGTCCATTAGGTTGACCTTTGAGTCATGTTCACCAATAAATTCAGACTCTTTCTCAGAGTGGAAAACTATCAGAGAATAAAAATTAAAACTATCAGTCTCGTCCTGCTTCAGCTGAACCAGAGAGGAAACTACCGACAGAGACGGGATGGAAAGAGGAAGAAGAGGGAGTCATATCACCTTAAAGATGGCTGGCAGAGTGTGATTTAAAGGTGCAGTATGTAGACTTTAGTGGCATCTAGCAGATCAGAATTTGCAGAAATGGAATATAATTTTCCATTTTAAAGTATGTTTTATTTAGTGTATAATCACCCGAAAATAAGAATCACTGTGTTTCCGTTACCTTAGAATGAGACCTTCATGTCTACATACGGAGCAGGTCCCTTCTACACAGGCCGCGGTTATAGAACCTTTAATAGAGACTGCAGCTAATTGCTCCGGTGACATCTTAAAGCCTGTCTCCCCCAAAAGTCCTTGGAGCCTGAATACTGCTGCTAACAGAAGAGCTGCTGACACAGGAGGAGAGGACAGGAGGGGACAGGAGAGGAGAGGAGAGGAGAAGAGAGGAGAGGAGAGGAGAGGAGAGGAGAGGAGAGGAGAGGAGAAAAGAGGAGAGGAGAGGAGAGGAGAGGAGAGGAGAGGAGAAAAGAGGAGAGGAGAGGAGAGGAGAGGAGAGGAGAGGAGAGGAGGACACAAAAGCTAAGGAATAAGGAGAGAATATTTATTTGTTTCAGTTGCCTGACAAAGAAACTAACTAGCCTACCGGAGTTCACTGGTTTTCAATGACAATGGTATTTTACGCCAGACTAGCTTGCTTGTTGTGGGGTATATCCTACTGTAAGTTCGGCTGTATTGAGATGTTTAAATAGTGGTTTAATTTCACAACAGTGACAAACAATGCCAATGCTTAGGGCAAACACCATCATTACCTGACTGTCACCAATGAAGGCAGGTCAGGTAGAGTTAAGCTGGAGTGTGGGACTTTTCTCTTCCCTTTTGTCGACACATAGCCTACTCCATCTCTACTGTTGCGGCTGTAAAACAGTGAATAAATTGTATGAGTGTCACACAACCCCTACGAAATGACTCGTTTCACTATTGATTAATTTGATTGATTATTTGATCCATTTGGTCCAATAACATTTGGAATGTCTAGAAAAGCAGCTGGATTAAATTATTTTATCTCCCTTCAAGTTAGCAGAGAGCTAACCGGAAGTTAGCCGGCTTGGCGGCCGGAAGTCTGCATTCATGCATTCATCTGGCTAGTGCAGGAACATCAAACCCAACACCAGACTCTGGTACGGTGTGAAACAGAGAGATTTATCTGGCGGTGATAGGCTTAATCAGCATTGTGTGAACTCGTTTGGCAAGTGCTTGAATGTATTGGATGTTCATTTATATGTAACAGTTCTGCACTGCAGGTTTAACTGGTGGCTGTGACAAGGGAGTGGAAAAGGGAGGGGCAGGTGCTTGTGCAATCTCACAGAGTTAGAACTCAAATGCAGTTGTCGGGCATTACAGCTCGCTTTTGATAATTTATACCATGGGCTAAATTTAAAAACTAAAATAGAAAATAGAAAAAAAATGCCTTGCAAAAAAAGGGCACTTATCTAGTCAGAGGCCAAACAGGTAGGTCCTTGAGTACCACCTGGGGTCTATCTGTGTACGTGCCTGGAGTAGAGTTGATGAAAAAGCACTCATCGTAATGCTATTTGATTAAAAAGTGGCAACCCTGCTTTTAAAAGACTTGGTTGACTTGGCCAAAGAGTGAAAGCATTGAGTTTATCTTGGCGTCGTCTTGGTGCCAGTGACTACAAGCCAGCAAGAGTGGCTGCTGACTAATTAATCCTCTTTACACTCTTCACTGCTGCTGCTCTGCTTCATAGCAGTTACTGACTTCACTTCAAAACAGTCCAGGTGGTGACCCACAATGCTGCCAGAACGACTCTACACATCATGGCTCTCTTTTCATAAATTTTGGATACAGCATAACAGAGGGGGGACTCCTTCAGCTTAATTTTCTCTTTTATGGATCATGCAATAACCTTCAGATCTGTCTACGATTCCTGAGCAATGGAATCAGCAATTGTGGATTATGACATGCTGGCTGAATATATATGGCAAAAGCTGGACATGAGTGGATACACAATATGCAAAACAATGCAGGTCAGTTTCGTAACTGTACACAACTCTTATTTGTCCATAATAGGTGTAGAGTATCGCGCACAGGGAGCCTAAATTCAAAAATACACGTACTAAAATGTAGAAAATAAGCCTGTATTTTATTTTAATATTGTTTACTCATAAGTGTCATAATCAGCTGTGTGGCTGGCATAGCATATCCTTCCACACCAGAGAAACTATAATGGTTGCTGTGTAGTTGAGTCACTAAAGATGTTTCCATTTTATAGCATTCATTCAGAGGTTTAATATACACTATTTTTCAGCTGTCATAATGATTTGCGTAAAAATATGCTTTCTCTAATACAAAGTGTTTTATCATATTCAGGCTGTGCAGTGTGGATTCATGGTCTTGATGAGAATCAGACTGTGAGAGGGTGGGACAGCTGCATCTAGCGCCAAAAGGACCTGGAGGAGTTTAACTCTGGGCATTAACCAGCTCAGGTCTAAATCTGGCCACCAGATAATTTGCTGGAAAGCCTTTCTTCTGGCACACACTGTGTCAACACGTGGAGCCTAGCAGGTGGCTCATTGCAACATGCTGAACGTTTGCAGCATACTCAGCTCTGTCCACATGAATCAGAATTTCAGAAGGGTTGAAACATAAGAGATTCAGTTCTTTTATAAGCTGTAGCCGCAATTGCAGTATTTGGACACATGTCCAGTGTGGCCCAGTTTGTTGATTATATCAGGAGCCACAACAAGCTTAAAATCAATCACATGCAACATATTCACACTCACTAGATGACGTAGTGGTAAATAAGCAATATGAACCAAATTCTTCCATAGCTTTTACAATGAAATCATACATCTTAAATTTATGAAAGTGAACTGAATTTAATTGTGCCCATTTTATACTGAGGATGAGCCATGTTTAGGTGAGAGGGAAGTAAAATATTTTGCTCAATTTGTGTATTTGTGTGTAGTCATATTTTCATATGACTTGTCTCTTTTTTTTAATAGAAATGAAGATCTGATACAAAATTAGTAAAAACCAAGAATTGGCCTAACATGCTTAAAGGAACATTTCCATAAAATGCGCAGGTAGCTGGAAACCTATAGGCCTATTTATTTTTTTCCGTTATGTGTGAATCAGTCCAGCAAAAATAGACCCTTTGCTTAAAGATAGGGGGTGGGGAAAAAAAACAGGAGTGAGACAAGTGGCTCATGGACCCGGTTGACACATCCCAGTTAGAATTGTCTCCAGCAGCCCACCAGAGCCACTTACTGTGGATATTACGCTCCACCTCTACTGGTCCCTTTTTAAATTATGTCGAGCAGTGCAAGCTTTCCAGGTGATTTCTTTATTGTGTGTTGTATTGGTGCATGAGTGTTTTATTTAACGATTTACTTTAAAGATTAGAGAGACTGCTGGCAGGCTGGTGAAAAATGTGTTTAAAAGTCAGGTTAAAATTTGTAGTCTCCAACCTGAGATAACCCTGATGACATCACTATGACATCATCAGGGTTATTGTCTTAACAAAAAGTCACAAAAGACATTATACAACTGTTTTCACAGGCTGAGTAGTACTCACCATAACTGTCCTTCATGTATAAAATTGGTGGAGTGCCCCTTTAAGATATATTTTGCCCCCCTCATGTATGTCTTTTCAACATAATGCACCCCAGTACACCACTACCACCTACTACAACCTTAATATAAATATAAAGTAGAATTATCACCCTTCTGACAATGTCAACAAAAACTGAAAATGTATAAGCTTTGTCAATGTAGAATTTATGGCAGCGCTGTTGTACTGAATTGCATTAGATTGCACAGGTGTACCTAATTAAGTGGCCAGTGAGTGTGTATTATGTTGATATTGTTGGAAAAGCCTTTTATGGCACACAGTTTTTCACTGACGCTATCTTCTTCTCCTTTTTCTCTCATCTCCTGCAATATCATTTCCTCTGTTCCAGGCTGCCACCTCCTCCTGATCTGAGACCAACAGCTGAGGTCAGCTACACTCATCACCATGGTGACCTTCGCTGAGACAACACAGGTCTCCCCTATGGAGCTGCGTGAGCCGACCTGCCTGACCGCGACACTGTCCCCTGGGCTGCGGCGAAAAAAGACGCTGTGGCAAAATGCTGTAAAACACATCATTATCCAGCAGGAGCTCAGCGCGCAGGTGATTGATTATCCCATGACCATCAGTGCATTTGTCACGTCCGATCCAATCCTTTAAAGTGGTCTTTGCAAGTACTGCTCATAGATCAGTGTCCACAGCAAAGTTTAGTGATGATTATAAAGTACTGCATACCACATAGACCACATTTAGAACTCTCTAGATGGCCTAAATAGTTTGGTTTCTGTCGTAAAGCCATTGCTGTAATGTTACAGCCTACTGATCACGTATTAGGAGAATTATATGGAATGTGAACAGCGCCTCATATGACAGTAAACATCAGTTTTCTATCATTTTGACAGGTGGGTGTGGAGCCAGCACGCAAAATCTTTGTGACAGACACCTACATGGATGAGATCAACAGACAGATCCGCAACAAGGCCTCACGCGGAGTCACGAAACGGCGCTCCTCCACATTCAGAGTCCAGCCTGCCCAGTCACGTGGTTCCATCAGCACACACAACAGTGTCAGGAGTTCTTTTAACGACTACGCCAGTGATGCCGACTTCTTTGTGCACTGGGGCCGCACTATTCGTGGCGTTTACATACCCACCCTGAGACACACCTTCAAGTCCCGTGACCTGGAGAAACTCTACCAGCAACACTCTTCTCACCAAAGACGCAATTCGTTAGCCATCACCAACATAATCGATGCTGTGGCTAAGCTACACGTATTGGTTCTGTACTTGGCTTTGGCCCCCGAGGCCGTCACAGACACTTTGCGTGGCTGCCTGACGGGAATTTTCATGGTGCTAGCTATAGCACTGTGCATCCTCGTGCTAACCTGTAAAGACTCTATGTCCCCAAGGTGGCTTCATTATGCTGGCCTAGCGAGCTGGCTGTCGCAGACCACACAGGTGCTGGGAGGACTGGTTTATGGACTAGAAAAAGACCCCTCGTGGTACGTTTTGTTCACATTGTTCGCCACATACACGCTGCTGCCGTTACCTCTGCTATGGGCCATTTGCGCTGGTTCACTCACCTCAGCACTGCACCTCCTGGTGGAGATAGTGCGCTGCTACAATGACACCATGCTTTTAAAAAAGGTGAGGAAATCAACTAACTCAAGTCGTGAAGAACATTGACCAGTGTTAGTGCAGGTGTTATTTCTGAAATTTCTATTAATTCAATATCAGAATAAAAATGTTCCTTTATTTGATAACATTTATTTATGCTATTGCTTTACTGTAAAACTATTCTATACTACATTTTGGTCAAATTCATTACAGATTAAAAGAACCTTCTGAGCTGAGTTTTTTCTGTGTTCTCATATATATTTATATATAAATCAGATGCACAACACTGTTGTGCAACTGTTGTAGTCTACCATACTTCTCTATGTGTGTATTTCTACAAACATATATTGCATACATCAGACATTATGAATAAGTAACTGCAGTGTAATTTGAACACTCACTTTCACATTCAGTGCTTAGTCTACACAGGTGCGCCGAGGCCCAGTTGTGTTAAAAAAGACCCCACTTCCTATGTACAATCCTCTTTTTTTCAGCCCACTTGCATTAGGTATTCCTGGTTAAATAAAGCAGATAAATGCATAATGTCTCTTGGATGCAGGTGTTTGCCAAAGGCCTGCTGTACCTGGGTATGAACACAGCTGGCTTGTTCATCCACTACCTGACAGACCACGCACAGAGACAGGTGTTCCTGGAGACGCGACGCTGCATTGAAGGTCGCCTCAAACTGGAACAAGAGAACCAGAGACAGGTAAAGTGAAAACTGATGTTGTGCTATTATGTTCGACTTGGCACTGCCATTATGTGAGCACATTGGGGATCAGTGATCATGCTCTTTTAAGCAACCCTCACTAGTTTTATCACTTAAGGGTAGAATTTGAAAACTTAATCATACTGTAAATTTCATCAGAGCACCTCAAATTGTCCTGTTATTTGTGCATCATGCTGTTAATACCACACACTGTTTCCTCACACACACTCTAAATCTTACAGTATTATCTCACCAAATAGGAGCGTCTGGTGCTGTCAATCCTGCCCCGCTTTGTTGCCTTGGAGATGATTGCTGACATGAGCTCTTTGGAGAATGAACTCAATCCTCAGGAGTTTCACAAAATCTCCATTCACCAGTACAAAGATGTCAGGTACAGACACACACACACACACACACACACACGTACAAGTCCCTTGTGGATGTTTTTTTAAAATGTTGACTAGATGTCATCTTTTTCAAATGGCAAAATAGATTTCCAACCAGCCTTGCCAAGTGTTCACAGGAACAAAACGGTCCAACAGAAATCTCAAATACAATTTAAATGTGTGCCACTACTTTTCTGTCACCTCTCTCTGTAGCATCCTTTTCGCAGACATCAAGGGCTTCACTCTGTTGTCCATGAACCTGTCTGCCCAGGTTCTGGTTCGAACCCTCAACGAACTATTTGGACGCTTTGATCATCTTGCAGAGGTGAAAACTTGAACGCTTTATGTTTCTTGGAAATAACAAATTTTTGACATGTCCATTCAAATAAGCATTAATTTTCTATTTTTTCTGGTGTCTCGTCTATTCAATATCACAGGAGCACCACTGCCTACGAATAAAGATACTAGGAGACTGTTACTACTGTGTGTCAGGGGTCCCTGAGCCACAGCGTGCCCATGCCCGTCATTGCGTTGAGATGGGTCTGGCTATGATCAACACCATACGGTCAGTCTAACAAAGCTTAACTGTGTGGAGTCAATGAAGGGTTATAATACTGTCCTCCTACAAAACAAGCATCAGTTTAATTTCACTATCTTTGCATTGAAAGAAAGAAAAGCAAGAGAATGATATAAAAATTCTGGGTCTGGACTAAATCATATTAAGAAATTCAAATTATGAAATAGGAACATACTGTATATAAAGTCTGTATTTTAAAAAATTCTGTTAGCTGAGGAAAAAAGTAAAAACTTAAAAATCCCCTCCTCCCTGAATGTTTTAAGACCTATAAAAATACTCTGTGTGTAATAATAATGTGTGTCTGATATGTTTGTTTTTTAAAAAAATCAAAAACAGTACAACTTCCATGTTAAAATCCTTAAAATGGCATTTTCTACCTCTCCTTCATTGAAAAACATTTCAAATGTTTGACTGCTGGATGAAATATGTTCTTCATTGTAAAGTCAGTGTACAGTACCAGTCAGAAGTTTGCACACACTTTCCCTTGAATGAGAAAGTATGTCCAAACTTTTGCGTGGTACTGTATGTACACTGGATGCTTCAAATTTCCAAATCACACTTGGAAAAGTTGCCTATTGGACCAGGATTAGCTCCCAAACTAGTTGTGGTGTCACAAATCATCAATCATGCTTCAATCAGGTTCACATTTTAAACTCAGATTTAAGTTGAGCACAGAGAAACTTTACACTTTCTGCTGATTAATTTTTATGAAACAGTCTTTTAGTATCAAACTCTGCACATACATCATTCTGCACAGTGAAGCTCAAACATCCAACTATAGTAACAACATTTTTGAATGGAGGGGAACTTTAATTTTTATTTATACTTTGGTGCAAAAACAGACTTCTGTTAAATTCTAATATAACAGTACATAACAGTAACCATCAAAACAATAAGCTACAACATGAGATAATTTTTCTAACATGGTCACCAACACCAGGTATGTACGAAAGCAGCTCAACTTTGACATGGACATGAGGATTGGGATCCACTCGGGCTCTGTCCTGTGTGGGGTGCTGGGCCTGCAGAAATGGCAGTTTGACGTCTGGTCCTGGGATGTGGGCATCGCCAACATGATGGAGGCAGGGGGGATACCAGGGTGAGTGGTCTCTGCTGGTACCAGCCGCCAACAGAGTAGCACTTTGATGTAACACAATCGATCGCCACTTGAGTTATCACATATTTTTGCAATGTTAATGTAGTGGTGTTGTGACCAAATCTATAATTTTTCAGACCTTCAATAAGACAAATACTTTAACTTTTCATTTAACACATTTTTTTTTGTCAATATTTTTGCCTTGCAATCAGATATATTTGTCTCTCCCATTCTAAATAAAACTGCCCTGATTATTGATTTCTCCTTATTAAGATTGAATGATTGGAGAGCATTTCTTTGTAGATCACTAATAATAAATAATTTTCTCCCTCAACCAGACGGATCCACATCTCAAAAGCGACTCTGGACTCTCTACAAGGCATCTACAAGACAGAGGAAGGTCATGGCCGTGACAGGAGCGAGTTTCTACGGAGACACAACATCGACACCTTCTTTATCTGCCCTGAGGAGGAAAAGAACAAAGTTGACCACGTTGAGCCCCTCAGAGTCCAGAAAACGATCCGAACCTGGGACCCAGAGTTACCTTTTGGGAACGTCATTGACATGAATAGTGTAGGTGCAGGGCTTTGTGTTTATAGTCTTGTGTATCTAGTGTCAAGTAATAAAATGACACAAGATAAATCTCTTATTATTTAACCATAAAAGACTGAAAGAGAAGTCCCTTAACACTGAGCTGATCGATCTCACGGCATTCATATTCTTTCCTGATAGATCTTGGCCTCCTTTACAAACGGCTCACTACCTAACTTATGGCACTCAACCTCCAAGGAGATTAACAAACGCATCAAACATGCCATTGAGGTTCGAAGCAGCGAGTGCATGCACAGGGAGCACATCACTCCACTGACCCTGGTGTTCAAGGACACACACATCGAGGACAAGGTATGGAGGTATAGAGGCAGGTTCAGAGTGTGTTTGGTAAAAGGATAATAAGTTAAAGATAGAGCAACGATAGATGTTTATATACCTGAAAGAACCTGAAATGCCACAGAGCCAGAGACTTTATGTGATCTCTTGTGTGATTTCTTCTGAATGTCCCAGTTTTCCCAGATGAGAGATGAAATGTTCAACTCCAACCTGGTCTGCTCCTTCATCATGCTCCTCTTTCTCATGGCTGCCCAGGCCCTCATTCCTGCCCCCAGGTAGGAAGCAACCAACACTATCGAATCAGAGCTCACTCCCTTTGCACTTCCTACAGTTTTTATACGTTTATCAGAATAACAAGGTTATGGAAGGTGAAGGTTATGGATTGCAGCTTTAACATACTTTATGATAAATTCTTATAATATCGAATATCTCCAATTTCTGGCTCAAAATATTGTCACAATTTCAAGTTTAAACTGGTCTAACCTAACTAAGATTTTGCATCATTGTAACTTGTGATCATTTAAAGTTTGATTTATCCATGCTACACCCCCTTAAATCAACACTTTTTCCGAGTAATATTCTCACAAAATCTTACGCTTGTTTCTTAATTCTACCATTGATTAACATCTTCATGTCATTACCTCCTTGTTCTTTGTAAGCAGGCTGTTCCCCATCGTCCTACAGTTTTCAGTCTTTCTGCTGGCCTACATGTTGCTGCTGCTGTTGGCCCTAGCAGAAGAGTTCAAGTGGACTCCTCCAGCACTGCAGCACATCTGCTGCTGGATCCATGAAAACAACAGTGCCCGCAACCTCCTCACAATCACCGCCATCATCATCAACTTTGGCCTAGTCTCTACTGACATGGTGAGAGCCTAAACAAAACTGGGCCAGATCTACATACATGAAAATGCTCATTCAAATTTCTTTTTCCCTGCCACAGATTTCCTTTTTGTCCTGCTGTGCTTTTTTGCACATAAAACTGGGCCTTGCAAATTAATAAATCCATTGGAAGGCACAGTTACAGTTATTACATATCCTCCAGTTATTTGCATGATCCTTTCTTTAATGCATATGCATAAAGGAGAGGGTGCACCTCACCACTGATGAGTATTATTTTTTGTCTGGAATATCCTTACTTTCTAATAATGCTTTAAAAATGTAAACTGACAGAATAGAGCAACCTAAGCAGGATGAAACCCTGGTCACAAAATCCAAATATAACCTAAATATACAAAACATCTTGGATAGGTTATTTAAATATAAATCTGTTCTGTCATCCCTCGCTCTGGTTTTACATACTTTTTATGTGATTTGTGTGTTTTGTGCTGTGTGTCTGGGTGCAGGTATGGTGCATTCTCACGGACACAGAGGAGGCTGACATAATAGACAGGACCACCACAGCCTCACGTCCACTCACCGTCTGTACTTACCCTGAGGTAAAGACATGAGTAGTTTGAATTTGTACATTTTATATGGTATCTTATGGGTCCACCATTAATCTCACAACCATGCATTCAAACAAAATGTGACCACAAACATTTATTTGTTTTTTTTATTACTTTTTTTCTTCAAACAAATGAAAAAACATCTTACCAACAAAAAAATAATTTAAAAATAATTACATTTATTTCTATAAGGCTTGTTCACGTGTCTCTCTTCTGATAAGTGACAATATCTTGTGCTATTACATGGAGTTTTCTTTTCTCACCATATTTGCATTTCTTACATGTCGTCAAGACACATTCATCCTCATTCTCCCTCCTTCACTTTTTTAACCCTCCAGATCTTTGTGTTGAGTGGCGTGATCGCTATGGTGACTTGTGCCGTGTTCCTGCGTCTAAACTCTCTGCTGAAGCTGGCAGTGTTGCTGCTGGCGGTGGCTGTCTACTCCTACCTCATCCACCTGGCCTTCCTTGCTCTCACACGCCACGATATGCTGCACAGGTCAGTGCACAGTATGCACAATACAAACTGTGGGTCACTATAGCTTAAAGTTTCTTAATGACTTTCTCTACTCAGTTTAAGAGTATTTTCAACACCTCCACTTTAGATACATAATTCTGTAAAATCTCTATATTCCACATCTCTTCATTTACTTCTGCACAGGTCTCACTATGTCAGGAGAAAAGGAATCTCCATCCTTCTAATGGCCATGTTTATTGTTGCTGTCTTCTACAATGGACGACAGGTACTGTTAGCCACAGTGCAGTTTTTGCTTTTTTAAGCTGAAATTAGGTTTGTATTTGTATAAGAATTTAATGTAATTGTGATGTTAGTTGTGCCATACAGTATGGGTAGAGGAAAGTGAATTACACAGGCTTAAGATGGTGTTGTATTTGCTCTTTGCTCTTCAGTGGGAGGCCACTGCCAGACTGGACTTCCTGTGGCGTCTGCAGGCCCAGCAGGAAGTGGAGGACATGAGGGAATTGCGAGAACACAATGAGTGTCTGTTGCACAACATCCTGCCTGTGCACGTGGCACGACACTTCTTGGACCGGAGCATGAATGATGAGGTACAGACACCCTGACATGTTTGACCTCACCACTAACGGTGTCAGTGAGGTTGCACAACTCCCCTTATGTTTATTTATTTCTCATAGTAGTAATAATAATACATTGCTATTTATTATATATAGAGCACTTTTCAGGGTACTCAAAGACACATTACATAAGTTAAAATGATCATAGAAAACAACACACTAGAAACATATGACACACAACATTAATCACACATTAAAAGCAGTTCTGAAAAGGTGAGTTTGATTGGTGATTTGAACATGGACAGATCAGTGCAGCCTCAGATGTGTTTGGGGAGAGAGTTCCAGAGGGAGGGGCAGCTATGGAAAAGTCTCTGTTGCCCCAGGTCTGGTGCTTGGTTCTGAGTGGTGGAGACAGGAGTTTAGCATCAGAGGAACGCAGGTTGTGTGGTGGTGGAGCAGGTCTATGAGGTAGAAGGGGGCCTGGTTATGGATGGCTTTATGAGGATCCACTGTAGAACAGGGGGGCCAGTGGAGGTTCTGGAGAACAGGTGTGATCTGGTCACCAGAGTGGGAGTGGGTGAGCAGGTGAGCAGCAGAGTTCTGGATGTACTGGAGTTTACTAAGGACTTTGGATGATGTGCTGAAGAATGCCGTTGCACTAGTCAATTCTGGATGTGATGAAAGCATGGCTCAAAGTTTCGGCAGCAGAGAGGGCAAGTGATGGGCGGAGACAAGCTATGTTTTTTAGGTTGAAAAATGCAGTTCTGGTGATTTGTTTGATCTGTTCGAAGGTGTTCGAGGTTGCTGTTGAAAATGTCTCAGAGGTTGCAGATTTATGGGGAGGGAGACAGTGGAGTTATCAACGGTGAGGCAGAAGTTGTGAATGGTTTTTGTGAGGGATTTGGGGCCATTGATTATAATGTCTCATTTATCACAGTTTAGTTTGACGAAGTTGGCTTGCATCCGTGATTTAATTGCAGTGAGGCAGTTGGTCAGAGTGGAGTGAGTTGAAATGGTGATGGATTTAGTGGAGATGTAGAGCTGGATGTCATCGGCATAGTAGTGGAATTGGAGACTATGTCAATGGACGGGACCAAGGGGGAGCGTGCAGAGGATGAACAGGTGAGGACCAAGTACCGAACCCTGGGGGACGCCTTGGGACAGAGGAGCGGTGAAGGAGGTGCAGTTGTTGATACTGATGAACTGTTGTCTCTTTATGAGATATGACTTTCGCCAGGAGAGGGTAGTACCAGTGATGTTGAGGGAGTATTCAAGACGGTAGAGAAGAATGGTGTGTTTGATGGCGTCGAAAGCTGCAGTGAGGTCAAGGAGTATGAGAATGCTGAGGTGACCAGAGTCCATGAAGGGGTTAGGAAATCATTGGTGGCTTTGAGGAGGGCTGTTTCAGTGCCGTGATCTGAGTGGAAACCGGATTGAAATGGTTCAAACAGGTCGTTGGAGATGAGGTAGGCTATGAGTTGGGAGGCGACAACATGTTCCAGTTTTTTTGACAGAAAAGGGAGATTGGAGATGGGCTGGAAATTGCTCATCAGGGTTGAGTCCAGGTTTTTTGAGGATGGGGATGACAACAGCTAATTTGAATGTTTGGGGGACTGAACCAGAGCTGAAGGAGGAGTTAATGACTTCTGTAATGAGTGACGAGATAGCTGGGAGACAGTCCTTAACAAGATTGGATGGGATGGGATCCAGAACACAAGTGGTGCTTCTCATTCTTACCATGAAGTTGGACAGCTCTATTAGGGACACAGGGGAGAACTGAGACAGGAGCTGAGCGAGTGTTGTGAGTAGTGAGTGGACTGGCCTGTGTTGAGAGTGTCTTTGTATTGTTGAAGAAAGTCTGTGTAGACTTGGAGATGCACTGTTAAACCAGTTTTCTACAATTGACTTTCTGGGTTAGGGTCACCTAAATATACTAAATTTCACACTGAATTCATCAGCCCGTAAATCAGTCAAACAAATAGTTTTTTAAGAATACAAGATTAATGTTTATTTCGCAATTTTCATTTTAGGAGCTTTACTCCCAGTCCTATGATGAAGTGGGTGTTATGTTTGCCTCCATCGCGGGGTTCAATGAGTACTTTGAGCAGAAAGAGATCAAGCATGAAGGAGTGGACTGCCTCCGACTCCTGAATGAGATCATTGCCGGCTTTGATGAGGTGAGTATGCGAATCTGTACAGTAGATTCAGATTAGGCTACTTTTTGACCATATGCATTATATCAGCATATACATATATCAGGTATTGCTTTTGAAGGATAATGGGTAATTTGTGCAGAATACTATGGTAGAGATATGCAGTATATTTATCAGTACTGTAAATAAGAGCAATGAAAACATTTTCATTCATATTTAAAAGGTATGGTATGTGTGGATTGTATATATATATGGGGTTTATGTGGTATTCTCTCTATTAGGAGAATTCTGTTTTCACTGAGCTGGTAAAAATAAATTAGGCTGTGTTTAATTCAGTGTAAGTTCAACACAGGACTTATCAACAAATGGGATTGCAACATGGCTGCTATACATGAGATTAATGTATAATTTTATCTCTTTATCTCTAAATGTTATCTGCTAAAAAGTTGCTGGAGGAGTCATACTTTCACTACGTGGAGAAGATCAAGACTATTGGGAGCTGCTATATGGCAGCCTCTGGTTTAGCTCCAGACAGACAGGTGGGAGATCTTCTTGTTCACATTATTTGTTTCCGTTGACATGTGACTGCATTTTCACTCCCATGTTTGGTTGCTGCTTTAATATCTTTATCATCCTCTCTCTCTGTATTGAACTATCCATCTATCTCTGTCTCTCTCTCAGGATTCTATGGATGAATGGAATCACCTGAGTGAGCTGGTTTTGTTTGCACTGGCAATGCAAGAGACCTTGAAAGAGATGAACAGGCACTCAGCCAAAAACTTCCAACTGCGTGTGGGCAAGTGGCTGACCTCCTACACACACACACACACACACAAACATACTCATTTAAACAATGGATAGTGAACATAAACTACTTTCTCCAAGGATTTCTTGTGTCATAGACCTACTCTAAAATAAATAGTTGTCTGTGTTGGACTCAAACAGGCATTGCCCATGGGCCAGTGGTTGCAGGCGTTATTGGTGCCACCAAGCCACAGTATGACATCTGGGGGTCAACGGTGAACTTGGCCAGCCGTATGGACAGCACAGGGGTGAGTGGACGCATCCAGGTACCTGAGGCTACACGGAAGATCCTGGCAGAGTGGGGCTTTATCTTGGAGCTACGTGGAGAAATCTTTGTCAAGGGGGTGAGTAGCTGACAAATAGAGGCTGATTCTGTTCATTCTGTTGCTACTTACCAGCACTGTGTGTTTGTGAGTACTTTTTTAAAACCGTGATGGTTATAGAACCATTCTGGAAAGGTTCAATGTTCAGTCAGGTTCGAAGGCAGGGCATATAGACCCAAGTACAGAGATGTCATGAGGAATACGTTTAACTGCAGTCAGAGAAAATACAGCTAATTGTCAGACTCTCAGGAACACAGTTGAAAGAACACAAACAATCAATTTGACAATGCACGAAAGAGGCCCTTAGAGAGGACTGGCTGAGAGACAAATACTAAGCAAGAAACTGGCCAAATAAAGGAACTCATGGTGTCACGTTTAAGAGAAGAGCACTAATGAATGGCCCTGTGATGTGTTATTCACAACTTTGTAACTGGACATTTTCTGGTATCTTAGCATTCACATTTTATGATATTTTAAAAGGTTGGAGCAAATATAATATTTTTTATTTACATAGTCATTCATCATTTTTGAAAACAGAACAAAGAAGAGTCTTACTGCAAAAGCTTTTTTGTTGTCAGTTGGCTATAACAGTGTTCATTATCTACTTGTATGACCTTACACTTGCTTACATGTTCTGTTTAAAGGCAATGTTGAATAGGCCTTGTGCAACCACACGTGTCTCCTGTTATTCTGGCTAATTAGACCTCTTCTCAAAAGTGCTTGGGCATGCACAGACAAGGAGGAGAAAATAGGGAGAGAGGAGAAGAGAGAGAGAATACTGGCAATTTTTCAGTTTTCCAATGTCTTTTTTTCCCAGTTTTTGCCAATAATACACAGGTAGGCTAGGAGTGATCTAATGCAGACCCAATACAACAGATTCTCCAGTTGGCGGTTGCAGTTTAGTTTGTTGTTTATTGAGGTAGTTGTACAAAGACATGAACACACCGGTTTGTTTCCAACTCTGCAAGTTATAGTGTGTTTCTCTGTTTCTGGTCTGGTGAGAACTGTGTTTGCTCCCCCCATCTGTGCCTACCATTTCCTGTCACCTATGCTCCTACATATACAGCACTGTGCAAAGTTGAGTTTGATACACACTTTTCACAGCAGACATTTTGACTGGTATAGCAGGAAAAACACAGGTGTAGCTTATAACATTAATGATGGCTCTGTTCAATTTAAAGTCTCCCAGTAAGCCATCAAAGGGCCCATGACAGAATCAAAATTGGTTGTTATTGATGTTAGTAATTATATGTGTGCTTTTTCTTTCATGACATGTCAGATTTTCTACCATGAGAAAGGTTTGGGACCTGAACAAACTTACAGTATATCCACCTTTAGAGAAGAGCTCTAATCAGTCAAAGTAACTATGGAGACACCTGTGTCAGGGTCCAAGAGATTTGACAGGTTTACATGGGCTTAGACGCAAAGCAGTGAAAGCAGTTGCTAAACCGCAAGTGTAGTAACAAACTGAGGAAAGGAAAACCAAGGGGGACATCTACTGGTGGAAAAAAAAAACAGTTAAATCATACAGGGACAGGTGTAGTCACTGGTTCCTCAGGTTGCATTGAGAGTCTTCTTCAAGAGGAAGGAGTGCAGGGACGTTACTGCATGAAACATTAGTGTACATACTACAATATTGTAACCGTATATCTATAGATGCTTAAAGGCCATCTGGAAGTCTGACCGCTGCTGTCATTGTAGGTGAGCGAGCGCCAGGGAAAAGTCCGCACCTATTTCATCAGCACCATGCGCAGTAAGAGGGCCAACGCTGCAACAGATGGCCGCCCGGGGGGACGGACAGGAGGACGCATGACGCTGGCAGGAGTTGTGTTTGGTCTTGTCCAAGCCAGACACAAGGAGAAGCTGAGAGAAACCAACGGGGGGTTCAGTTTGAAGCCCTGCAACCTTGAGTGCTGACGGGGACTTTTAGGATTAAAAAAACTGCAGGTAGAGGAGGACACAGTCCAGCCATATTGCTTTTACTGGTTTACCATTTTGCCATAACAAAATTAGCCACACAAAAAGAAGGTGTTGCTGCTGGTCATAGGATCCAGTCCTAATAGAGCCTTTATTCATGTTTTCCTCCATGACTGTGTCCTCCTCGGCTTTCCTGTCATCTAAAAAGAAAAAGAAATACTAAGGTTTTTGGACTGTGTTGTGCTTTAACATAGGGGGAACTCATCCATGGAGATATTTCTTGAGTTCTGAAGCTGAGCTAAAATCTTTGAATGCACAATAGAGTGGTGCGTCCTGAACTTTGCTTAGAAATGACTGAACTATCCCACTGGCCTCTTTTTAAGTTTGAATAAGCATCTTGAGAGCACCACTTTCTGTTTTTATTGCCATACATCCGCATTATAAACATTGTCTTCGGTTTTTAAGTTCATTTTGTACAAAACTAACAAAGGCCAACATGTTTCTTTTTGTGCTCCAGCAAGTCCTTGGACCTCTAAGCCAAAACACAGAATACCTCAAAACCAGCTCAACCTCTCATAGATTTCCAATGGCCTATACATTACTGACTAGTTATTTTTTTACTGTGTTATCTGTCTTTATCATTCTTATCATTTTTCAGTACATTTGTAGGCCTTTTATGAGATTGATATATAATTTCTAAAAAAAAAAAAAAAGATATTCCATAAAGGGACTTTGGTCACCATATTTCACTCTATCAACATAATTCAGAAAACAAAAGTCACATTATTCATGGATTGGATGACGGATTTTAAAGCGTGCTCACATTTTTCTGTAAATGCTTTTCACCAGAGTAGAGCTCAAAATAAAGTTGTATTTCATGTCACGTTACAGTTTTACAGTGTTACAGTTTTTCTCTGGATTTTTGTCAAACGTCTGCATGTGACGAATCACACAGCAGTCCTTTCAGTTTACCATCTCTTTCATTACTCATTACAGTTATTTTTCCAACTCTCAGCAGTCTTCTTTTAAGGAAGTTAACTGTTGAACCCACTTTGCCAAAAGCACAGTTATATTCTGTGGCTCTGTTCTCACCTTACATATGATTCCTCTTATGATATACCAATTTAAAACCAAAGGACACAGAATTGTTTTTTTCCATTATGTAATGACACTTTACATTTTAGGTCTGATGCATATTGACAGTATCATATGAAAACCTTGTGAATTCAAATTGTTTTTTTTTTTTGTTCAACTCAAAAATGTAAAAAGAAATTGTTAATCTATGATTATGATTATGATTATGTTAATCTCTATCTTCATCCAAGTATGTAAAATGCTTCAGATTTATATGATCAACAGATTTAATGGGCTGGGCCTTCAATAAAGGCTGTGTTTTGTAAACAGTTGGCTTTCTGGAAATGTAATGTGTAACAACAAACTGCTAATAATGTGTTTCATTCATTTTCCACAGGAATATTGCGCTTATTTTTTCATAATTTTTACTAAAAATAGTCTACATTTTCTGCTAATAAAATCAGTAATGGCAATGAAACTGTGAGTGGTGGTATTTCATTTTACTTTACTTTGTTTATTTATTAGAGACAAGACACTATAATTAACATATAACATCATATCAGGGTGATGTCAATGTGTCAGACACAAGGTTAATTTTCATCTAATTGTCCATATGATTCACTCTGACGTGATGTGAGACTATTTATTAAGCTCAGCCTCCCTTTACCCTGTGTTATGTGGAAAGAATAGAGACCTTGCATCATGAATAACGATGATACCGGTAACTTGTTGGGCCAAAATGTTACCAAACTGCAAGTCACTGGGTTTCCTAAAGAACATGTTCTGTAAAGTAAGGCCTTTAAGGATAGGTTTACAATTTTTCAAGCCTGTCTTTAAACAATAATCAGGTTCCCAAATGACCAATGACACATGTTTTTCTTGCTATAATCAGACTCCTCTTCATACTGACCATTAAGAGATCCCTTCTTAATGCAGTTTCAATATAAGTGAGGGGGGCCAAAATCAGCAGCCCTCATTCTGTACAAAAAAGTTAAGTTTATTTGAAGCTAATATGAAGCTTCATCCGTCCGAGTGAGTCAATTCAATCAAAGTTACAGTTTTTTCAGTGCCAAATTTCCTCTTTTTGTTATGATCCTTCCACTGCAGCTGAACAGGAAAACACTGTCCATCAAGACACAGAGAGGGATTTTTTTTTACTGAAAATACTGTAACCGTGGAAGATCCACTTTATTTGACTAACTCAGACAGCTGAAGCCTCATATTATCTGCAAGTAGACTTTTAATTACATTTTTGCTCAAAACAGGGACTGCTCCCCATCTCTTACATTGTAAGTGCATTATGAAGGGATCTTCTAATGGTCAGTATAAACAGGAGGAATGATTACAGTGAGCAGAACCTATTTAAATGTCGCTGCCACCTGTGCCAACAAATCACGAGTATAATTTTGACAACACCACCAATAAGTTTTCCATGAACCAGGAACAGCCTTTCCGTTCCACCCAAGCAGATCAGCTATCAGCCACAGCCAGCATGACCTCATGACTCTGAAGCAACCCACGCACCAACCAAGCATGAATGCAAGTGTTTGTTTGCTTGAATGAAAATCTAATAACTATTGCACCACCACAGTGCAGACTACATATGGAAAGGGCTACATAGTAAAAGGCAATATGGGAAAAATGTGACAGTTATGATGAAGATGAAATAGCCTAAAGCAGACTGAACTATTTGGGATCAGCTTGTGTTTTTTGTTTCTTTTTAACTTATCTGTCTCAGTCATCTGGGATGACAAAGCATACAGTTCTTTAAAAACAAATATCATCTGAACAGTAGTCCAGCATGTTCTCTGCTTCTGATTTTGCTTCCTCTTAGAGTCTGAACGACTTCTCTGGACTCGATTAGTCCTGGCTGCGGGTAGCGCGGGTCTTCTTCAGATCGTCAACATAACAAAGATGAATCACTCGGTGGTGGGAAAATGGGACTGTCTTGAGGGTTAACCTCCATACTCTTACTTTGATTTTTTCCTGATGGAAAGACAGAAGAATTAACATTACCACTACTCAAATCAACCGGTGTGGCTGCTAAAGGTCCTGACACTGCAAGCCAACTTCAATAAACAGTAGACTATGTAAATATAGACTTAAATCAAAGTTTTATCTGCCACCAGGGCCAAGATTTTAGAAATACTGAGATCATAAATTTAAATCCCTCCTAGCACTACATTCTCCATGAAAAAAATGACTCAACGCCCAAAAAATGGATTGTTGTCTTTATCCATTCATTTAATTATATTTACAATAAATGTTGTCTCCCTAAATGCTTATTCATGGCCTTATCCATATAGTCAGCATATATTTCTCTTTGATAGAAATACTAAATCTTATTTTGAAATGAAGTTGATATCGGTTGGCTAAAAATCTAAAATAAAAACAAAAAAAAGATTTACAGTGTAAAAAAAACCCCCAGAATTAACCTGAAAACCACTACAGTGGCTCAACAGCAGCATTTTGTTTATGACCTGATTATGTGATGTTGCTGTTTTCAAGTTTTTAAGAGCAAGTCAAGCCTTGTGTCCTGTCAAGTCAAATATCAAGTTAAGTCTCAGTCCCTGAGATCAAATCCAAGCTGAGTCACAAGTCTTTCAGGTCTCTGAATGCAGATCATTAAAATGGTTTTACTGAGGGTTTTTTGTTTGTTTGTTTTTTACATAATGGAGACTGATCATTTTAATGCTTCTGATAAAAAAAAAAAAAAAAAAAAAAAGGTTAAATATTCAGGGTGTGTGTCTATCCAAGGATTGGCGGTTGCTGTTTTATTTATTCATTGTTGTTCTGGGATTTTGCCTGGTCATTTTTGTTCAACTCATGTATATCAGGTGTCAGAAGAGTCAAATCTCAAGTCCTCTTATTTCTGACCAAGTCTTAAAGGACAGGTTCACAATTTTTCAAGTCTGTTTAAAACAACAGTCAGATGCCCAAATAAACATTGAAACATGTTTTGCTCGCTGTAATCATTCCTGCTGTTCATACCGACCTTTAGAAGATCCCCTTCAAGTCAAGAAGTTATTAGGGATAATATCCACTGTCCTGTCCAAGAATGTATTTAAAAGTTTAAATGAAGAGTGAAATTTGTACTAAAGATGCAGTAACTGTGGAAGACATCCACTTGATTTGACTAACTCAGTCTGCCAAGGCCTCATATTAGCTTCAGATGAACTTTTAAATACATTTTTACACAACGATGACTGTGGATTTTGTCCCCCATCACTTGTAAGCACATTGAGAGTGGGTCTTTTATTGGGATGTATGAACAAAGGGAATCATTACAACAAGAAAAACTTCTTACAATGTTCATAGTGGGACCTGACTATTATTTTAAGACAGACTTCCAAAATTTGTGAACTTATCCTTAAAGTCTACAGCCTCCGTAGCTAATAGATGAAGGAGAAGAGTGTGCAGAGTACCAATTTACATTTTTAGACCGTCAGTCATATGATGCCAAGAGAGATAAGAATTAAATATAAGAATAATTCCATCTCTCTGGAATAATTTACAACAGAGATGGACATTAGATAAGCTGGTGACTCATTTCAGAGAACTAATTGAAGCTATGATTAATTCACTATGTAACACAGTTTTTGTTCCTGGGTAGTAAGTGTTATTTCCTAATTGTTTGTGCCTAAAAAGCATAAAAAATGGCTATTATTCCCTTCAAACTTTGCTTTTGTGACCTGGACAGTGATATTTTGAAATGTACCGATTTCCAATGGATAAATGGGTGAATTTGCACGTTTTAATTTTCATCAGAAAAAACAACATATGAATCAAAATTAACATGTATTTATACTAAAGTTATACAAAAGTGACTACAACAGATTTAGAAGTGAGTGAGTTTTCGAGATTTACAATTATACTGTAAATCACTTTCATGAATCAGCCCCCAAACATAGTCTCCCATCATCGCATCTAGTGATTCATATGTTGTTTTTTAATGACTTTATGTGAATGAAAATGTGCAAATGTGCCTGTTATCCCATTAATATCGTTGTCCAGGACACAAAAGCAAAGTTTGAAGGGTCTAATAGCTATTTTCTATACTTTCTAGGCACAAGCAATTAGGATATAACACTTATTAACCGGGCAAGGAACAAAAAACAAGTAAAAATTTGTTACACAGTGAAATGTACAGTGAAGATTTGTAATTGCTGCTACTTTTTTCGTTTTGATGTGTGGAAACAGCGACAGAGTGAGTGCTCTTCACTGACGTCTCCTCTTTCGGCGGCGTGCAGGGGACGCGGGCTTCTCTCCTCTGCGTGTTGCGCTGCGCATTGATTGTTGTGGCTTCCTCGTCATCCGGAGAAAGTTCGCCTCACAGTCAGTCGATTTAAATTGTTGCTTTAAATACCGAACAACTATGGCAGACTCTCAAGAGGACAAGCTGTACAAAGCGGAATACGCCAAAAGCGGCCGCGCGTCGTGCAAGAAATGCAAAGAAAACATCGCCAAAGACTCGCTGAGAATGGCCATCATGGTGCAGGTAACTGAACGACGTCTGAATCACTGCGTCTCAAGAAACCTGCTCAGTTTTCTGCCTTATTACCACAGAGATATAATGCGGAAATTATGTGGCTTATCCGCGCTACAATGCTTGCAAATTAACTCATTGCATAGTGCGTATATATAATTTATAGCGTGGTTTCAGTTGTGTTTGGTTAGGCCCACGTTAGCATTTAAATGGCTGACATTGTCTATTGAATCTTGCTCACAAAGAGCCGTTGAGCCTTTCTCTCTCTCTTTTTTTGTGTGATCAACTTTTTTATTGTTCTTTTGCTTCAGATGCAAACAAAACACAATAAAAACTACAACAATACAAAACAAAACAAAACCTTGTGGCGACCCCCCACCTCATCCCATCCCATCCCCATTGATCTCCATATAATATATGCAGGACACAAGGATCCAAAATTTAGCAATAAAGAGAAACAGTGATTTCAGCAATTCCTTGATTTTTTTTATCTGCTGAAATAGCTCCAGCTCCATGCATTCTTGCCACTGATAGCTCCACATTAACTATATGAATGAATCCATTGAGATTTTCTAACTGTAGGTTTCCAACATAAAGACAGCATCTTTATTAGCAGCAGTGATGCCAGTTAGGAGAATATGTGTATCCAAACATGTTAATTTCAATGAGGAGGTTTCATTTAAGAGTAGCACAGTGGGAGAGCATGGCACAGCAACAAACCCCACACCAAAAAAAGGCTCACATTGTTGCAACCCTTTCTGACGTCATGCATCCTGTTATCCATGAAAGTTAAGATTCATTGATTGACATGAGGATATGTTTTTTTTTTTTTTTGGATGCATCTTGAGTTTGTGCCGTAAGTCTAGAGGTGTGTATCTGAGTGAACATCTACAGTCAGAAGTCAAAATGTCAACAAGCATCATTCCCGAGATGTGGAATCTGCTGCTGCCCCACAAATGAATTAATTTACTTAGAAGCTAAAGCTCCTTATGAGGCTGCACAAAATCAGCCTCCTGATTCATGGCCTGTGGAGCAGCTCCAGATTTCCAATCACTTGACTCTTCAAGCTGATCCAAACTCACCTAAATGAATCAGCGTGTTAGGTTTCATGTCGGCACGTGCACAGGTTCAATGAGAGGATTGTTTATTGCTTACAACATTTTAATGAATGGCCACATTTCACTTAAGTAATCAAATTTATAGACTATCAGTACTTATAGTATAGATAAATATGAAAATGAATACACAACTACATCGGTTAGTTTCTCAACTTTTTCTGCTATCCCTCAAAGTGTCATAGTTTGAGTAGGTGTTGATTATTGTGTCATGCACATACAAGTGCCAGTGGACTTCACATGGGCACCAAAAATGCCATTGCAATAGTGAAACGTCTGTTCAGAAAGAACATAACATTACATTGCAAACAAAAAAAAAGTCCTTGTCAAGATCTACAACTTTAAGAAGCCGCTGCAAAACAGCTTCTTTTACTAAAACACGACTCAAGTCTTCTATAATCATCCAACTAGAAGGACTCATTAGAGATTAAGGACATTTTATAAGAAAGATTAGCCCTAAAATCATCATAAGATAAGAAATTAAACATAAAATACACTTAAGTTTCAATCAAAGAACAAACAAAAAAACCTTCCTGTTTCTTTAGCAAATGGTAATTTATACCTGAGCATAATTGTGCACACAGAGAAGGTTTTATGCTATAGTTATAGCAATGATGAGAAGATATGGTAGTAATTTAGGACCATCATTCCTTTAGAAATAAGAAACAATCTGTCCTAAATATTACTCTTATCTGTTTTGAAAAAATTATTAATTCAAAATAAAGATTTCCTCTCACTAGTCCAGCGATATCCACAGTAAATGCCCGAGCTCACTAGAATTTTCTAGTGAGCTGTTGTTCACTCTAAACATTATGTAAACATTAAACTTGTCCTCTTTGTGTTGCAGTCTCCCATGTTCGATGGGAAGGTCCCCCACTGGCACCACTTTTCCTGCTTCTGGCAGCGAGCGGCGGCTCAGTCCACCGCTGACATTGCTGGCTATTCTGACCTCCGCTGGGAGGACCAGGAAAAGGTCAAAAAGGCCATTGAAAGTGGTGGAGCTGCTGGAGGTCAGTACACCACTTTTAGCTTTTGACTTTAATTGTTAGGAGTTTGGTGAAATATCATCACGCTAAACAAAACATGTCTAGACTCTTTACAGTCCTGATGTGCCTTCATGGAGCAGGTTGGGCACATTAATTAGCTTAATGTCACCTCAGGCCTCTGGCTCCTTAATTGTAATAAGAAAGCAGATTAGAGTGTAACATTTTACATTCATAAGTAGAATATAAATGTGTTCATGAAATATGCACCACCCTTCACATTTTTGATGACTTATTTGCTCCGATGAATATTAATGATCAGAAATCTTTCACTTATGTTGTTTGTTTTATTCCTGGATTGCTAATAGTTGATATGAAAATGAAAACTTGCGTCTTGTAGGTAAAGGTGACCAGAAGAGTGGAGCTAAAGGAGAGAAGACACTGAATGACTTTGCGGTGGAATATGCCAAGTCGAACCGCAGCACGTGCAAAGGCTGCGAGCAGAAAATAGAAAAGGTTGGTGGCCACTTTAATTTGCACACACCAAAGTTGATATTCAAATATTTCTACTGTCATCTTTTTTTTTTAGTGAACTTAATGGCTTTATCTCTGAAATCTGCAAGCAAATTACATAAAATAGATCTTATGTGTGTATGCTATTTATCTATGACATAAATATTACATATTGTGTCGGTTTGATCATATTGGATTGTTCCAGTGTGTTACTAAAGTCTCTCTGATCCTCCGGCTTCTCCTTCAGGATCAAATTCGTGTATCTAAGAAAACTGTGGACCCAGAGAAGCCCCAGTTGGGCCTGATCGACCGCTGGTACCACACAGCGTGTTTTGTGAGCCGCAGGGAGGATCTGGCCTTCAAACCTGAATACAACGCCGCTCAGCTGAAGGGTTTCAACGCTCTACGGGCAGAAGATAAAGAGGAGCTGAAGAAGAGGCTCCCCGCTGTCAAATCTGAAGGGTGAGACGAGGAAGAAGGGATACGAATCTTTTATGCAGATATGAATTGTGGTGCTGAACAGTACATTTACATATAAGGTTGTGAGAACTTGTCTGTAGTTGTCTCAGGTCTGGTTTGTGTTTCGGGCACCACCGCCCGCCACATTTGAAGCCTCTCTGTCTCCCGTCGTCCTGCAGCACAAGAAGATGGCTTTAAAGGTGTCCCTGAAAGCTGTCATTGTGTAAGCATACAGGAAGGGGTTGACGGCAGAGTTTACATGTGACAGGATGATGGTGGTGAGCAGCAGCTTGAGCGGCACGGGGCAGTGAGGGCAGAGCAGCAGGAAACAGTTAATAATGTGGAGCGGGATCCAGCAGATGGTGAACAGGAAAAGAACCAGGAAGAGCGAAGTAGCCGTCTTGATCTCGCGGCGCACGCTTGCCGCCACCCTCGCTTGTCCCTCCCCTCCGCCGCTTTGCTCAGAAGTGATACGTCGCACCTGTCGCTTGACAGTTAGAAATATTTTGGCATAGATGAGAAACATGATGACGAGGGGCGTCAGCACACAAACGAAGAAGTTGAAGTAGACCATGTAGGTCATGTCTACCACCAAGACAAAGAAGCAGTAGCCTGAATCAGGTGGCGTCTTGTGCCAGCCCATCAGAGGCACAAGCCCGATGAGAAAGGCCAGCAGCCACGTGGCGAGGATCACCAGCGCAGCGTTGCGAGACGTCATCAGCACCTGGTAGCGGAGGGGCATGAAGATGGCCACGTAGCGCTCCACGGCCACGGCCAGCAGGCTGAAGATGGAGCTCTGGGTGAACATTATTAAAACGCTTAGCATGAGCAGACACAAGTAGAGATTTTGATGCGGCAAACCAATATCAGTCAGGATGGCGCAAGGAATGGCTATCGCGCCCACGCAGATGTCGGCGACTGCGAGCGAGACCAGGAAGTAGTTGGTGACGGTGCGTAACTTACGGTTGAGGCCCACAGCCGCGCAGACCAGTAAATTGCCACTCGTGGAGAAAAAGGCGATGAAGAGCTCAGCCGCCATGTACGCCACATTAGGGAAAATGACCAGGTCAGCAGGCGGAGGTGAAGCTACGGAGGAGGAGGTAGTTGAAGAGTTCCAGAAAGGTTGTAGGGAAGAAGAAGAGGAATGGGATAGGTAGAAAGTCACTAGAGCACTGGTGTTCTCCATATCATCCTTAAAAAGAGATATAAGATTAAAGTTAGACGTCTCAAATTTCACCACGTAGACATTTAACGTCTTCAGACAATAAGATGCATGAAAGCAGTAAAATAACTCACCAGTCTACAGAAGTATGGATGTGTTTTAATGAAAATGCATCTCTCAAGAAGTTAAAGACCCCATCTGTGATATCCTGACAGCAGCTGTCCTGACACACCACACTTCACATTAAAGATCACCTCTGTCCGCGCAAGACCGGAGGACATTTTTATAGAATTCCCATCCTCCCCCTTGATGTCAGTTGTTGTCCGATAAGGGATGTCTGTCATCAGACAGAGACCGACTGCAAGTGGACGGTCGTTAATAAAATGTGCGTGCCGGTGTGTGTCTGGCCTCATGGGGGGGGGGCTGATGAATTTTTCTTGTCAGGGCAAGGTGAATGATATCAGCAGTGGCACTTGGGATTGTGGAGACATGTATCAGCTTGTGTGTGTGTGTGTGTGTGTGTCCATTAACTGATGTGGCCCTGATGAATTTGCCTAATGAATAAAGGTGTCAGATTCAGGCTTGTTTGTTCCGATACTAGGCTCTCATCCGGTGTCTCTTTTGGCCTCATTAGGAAGTTAATTTGGATGTTTTTTTTGTCAGAGCACCTCATTGTTCACTCTCCTTTTTTATCCATGCAGAATTATATATTTAAAAAAAAAGTTTGGAAGGAAACTCATCTGTTTGCTGTTACAGAAAGCGTAAAGCTGATGTGGTGGACGGAGCTTCAAAGAAACAGAAGAAGGAGGAAGACGATGAGAAGACAAAACTGGAAGAGCAGTTGAAGGTACTTTTCTTTTTTTAAATTTCATATTCTTGACTGAATCTCAAATTATATCAACAAAACCTAACAAATTGTTCATCAACAGAACCAAAGCCAGCTGATTTGGGGAATCAAAGACAAACTGAAGAAGCACTGTTCAACCAACGATATGAAGGAGCTGCTGATTGCAAACAGCCAGGAGGTTCCTTCTGGAGAGTCTAATGTGAGCAAGCCTCATTCTTACTAGGCAGCTTTTATTTCCTGCTAATAATATATTAGCATTAAACAAAATTCAGACATGTTGAAGTGATTCAAATGTTTCTGTACAAGTTGGTATGGCTTCATTTAGCTGGATTGCATCACTGTAAGTTCATATTGGAACTGAAAATTCATGTTATGTTTTAACTCACTTAACTGTAGCTCTTAATTGTTTAAATATATACGTGTGGTGACAGAAAATTATATGATCAAATGTAATTACTTTTAAACTTGTAGCTCCTGTTAGATCTGTTTCATGCTAAGTGTTGTTTAATTGACAGGTGGTCGACTGCTTGGCCGACGGCATGGCCTTCGGTGCTCTTGAGGCCTGTAAGGAGTGCACAGGCCAGCTGGTGTTCAAGGGTGACGCTTATTACTGTAAAGGGGACATCTCAGCCTGGACAAAGTGTGTGTTCAAAACCGCAACGCCCCTACGCAAAGACTGGGTCATCCCCAAGGTAGGTCACCTCGTATCAGGACGACTTTAGCTGAGAATGAATTTCCTGCCTAAATAACCGACCATAAACAGGAGTCACGTTGTCAAGTCTGCAGAATATTCCGATTATATTTAACAACCTCCGATGAATTCTCCCTGCTTCACGTTTCAGGAATTCCACGAGGTTCCCTTCCTGAAAAAATTCAAGTTCAAGCGACAGGACAGGCTGTACCCCAAGGAGGCTCCCACCCAAACCCTGACCTCAGCCAAAGCTGAATCCCTGGCAAGTGCATCCAACGCCCCCACTAAGCCACTGCCAGAGGGAGCACCTTCAGGTAAGTGGGGAGACCTAAAGGAATATGTTACTATCCTACAAATATTGAAATAATGTAATTTATCTGTCAAAACATCTTATTTTTAACCTTGACTTTATGATAAATTAGACTGAAATATATCTGAAATTCATAAATAAATGACTTGAAATGAAAACAAATAAAAATTGCCATTGTCTAAATAGTTGAAATACATCCATACAATATTATTGATATTGAAAAAGGATTTAAATATGTATACGTTTGTGTCCCACAGACAAGCCTCTTACTGGTATGAAACTGTTGACTGTGGGCAAACTCACCAAGAGTAAGGATGATCTAAAGGCTGCTGTGGAGGAGCTGGGTGGAAAGATAACCGGAACAGCCAATAAGGCGTCTCTCTGCCTCAGCACCAAGAGTGAGTGACCAGTCAACAAACTGATAATTAATATGAGGGTCAGTAGCTGCTCTTAGTTCCATTGAAAAGCTTATTGAATCAAATTTGAGAATATAATTTGCATTTCACAGAGGAGGTGGAAAAGATGAGTAAGAAAATGGAGGAAGCGAGGGACGCCGGCGTGCGTGTGGTCTCTGAAGATTTCCTCACAGACATCAAGTCGTCGGGCAAAGCGCTCCAGGAACTGGTCTCCCTGCACGCCATCTCACCCTGGGGGGCAGAGGTCAAAGTGGAGGCTCAGGCTCCGTCTGCCGCCTCCAAGTCCGGAGCGCTGGCTACCAAGAGCACAGGCAGAGTGAAAGAGGAAGAAGGTAAAAGCTATAGAAATAAAATACAACAAATATGAAATGAAAATGTTGTTATTGCAGGTGTTTATGGATGTTGATGAAAACGCTCAGTCATGTTTTATAAGGATGATTCATCTGAACTAATGCTTAAGAATTAGCTCTTTGGTGTATATGTGGTCTGAAAATAGTCGTAAGTTTATAAAATACTACTTTGCAAATAATTGCATCTACTTTATTACAGGTGGTAGCAAATCCAAGAAGATGAAACTCACAGTCAAAGGAGGAGCTGCTGTGGATCCAGATTCAGGTAGTCATGAGTGCTTTACATTGGAAAATCATTTTAAAGTCCTTTTTTTTTTCTCTCTCTCTCTCTCTGAACATGTTTGATGATTCTGCTTTCTCAGGTCTGGAGAACAGCGCTCACGTCCTGGAGCAGAGCGGGAAAATGTACAGCGCTACACTGGGCCTTGTGGACATCGTCAGAGGAACTAACTCCTACTATAAACTGCAGTTGCTGGAGGATGATGTACAGAAAAGGTTAATTCACTTCTCTTTTGTTGTTGTGCACAGGTTATTAAAATGCACTTTCAGCTCAGGTAGAAAGACTTCAGACGTTAACTTGATTTACAGTAACAGTATTTACAGTACACTGCCCATCTGTCATGTGTGTTTAGGTACTGGGTGTTCAGGTCATGGGGCAGAGTAGGCACAACCATCGGAGGCAACAAGCTAGACAAATTTCACGACAAGAACTCAGCCCTGGACAACTTCCTGGGTGTGTACAAGGAGAAGACAGGCAACAACTGGGGTGCCTCCAATTTCACCAAATATCCCAATAAGTTCTACCCGCTGGAGATCGACTACGGACAGGTACGCACAAACACACGCAAAAATAGGAAAGGAGATATCCTACAGTGTGTTTTCTGTACCTGACTGGATTTTGTTTTTCATGTTACTGAGCAGGATGAGGAAGCAGTGAAGAGGCTGACAGCCAGCGCTGGCACCAAGTCTAAACTCGCCAGACCTGTCCAAGAACTGATCAAGATGATCTTCGATGTGGAGAGCATGAAGAAGGCCATGGTGGAGTTTGAGGTAAGACTTTTTCCAGATTATTTGCAGATTTAATGAGTGTCTATCTGTCAGAGAAAAAATCAGACAGATCAAGTTTAATTCCTTCAGCATGTTTTAGTTTAAACTTGCACCACACTATTCTACTTTTTCCTTGCTTCCTTTTTCATTATTAATGCACCTGCACTGTAAACTTGTAATTACTGTCTCAATAAAACATCAATATTAAGCACAAGTATAATATAAATCCCACTTTCTCATATAAGCAGCATGAGTTGAAGGTGATGATTTTTTTTTCCAACAAATGAGGAAAAGTTTTAATTTAGTTCAATGTCTTTTCCTGTCTACAGATTGACCTCCAAAAGATGCCACTGGGGAAGCTGAGTAAGAGGCAGATTCAGAGTGCATACGCTCTCCTCACTGACGTACAGCAGGTTAGTAAACAAACAGCACCTCCTGGAGGGCCGTTTAACCTTTCTGTTGCGTTTCCTGTTCCACCTACTTCAACACATTTCTCTCCTTTTCTACCTTCCTTTGGATTAAATCGGACTCCTGTGATGAAAAGAAAATGCTCCTGCTGATAAATGTGACTTTGAATATATTATTTCTTGTTCCAGGCTGTATCAAATAGTGTGCCTGAGGCCCAAATACTGGATCTCTCCAATCGCTTCTATACCCTGATACCCCATGACTTCGGCATGAAGAAACCTCCACTTCTCAACACTCTGGACTACATTCAAGTAAGGACACACATACTGTACAGTTTTTCTCTTGTTTTGTCATCTTACCAATGAACCCAGTGTAGAATCTGAACACACAAATGGATTTATAACATCTGCATACATCACCGTGCAGGCTAAAGTTCAGATGTTGGACAACCTGTTGGATATCGAGGTGGCATACAGCCTGCTGAGAGGAGGAGCCCAGGACAATGAGAACGATCCCATCGACATCAACTATGAGAAACTCAAAACCAAGATTGAGGTCAGGAGCGTTAACACATGGATAATGTGCAAGATTTTGCATATTTTTCTCTAGAATAATGCTCAGATGGGCAATGGATGAAGAGATCATGTGTGGAAAGATGACGTGATATGTTTATTTCACAGGTTGTTGACAAGGCCACAGACGAGGCTGAGATCATTATGCAATATGTTAAGAACACCCACGCTGCTACACACAACACTTACACACTGGAAGTGCAAGAAGTAAGTCATTTTTGGGAAAAAACGGTTTCAATATGACAACCCCTTCATTTAAATATATGTTGCAAATACTTATAATTACTGATTCTGCTACAAACGTTAGGTCAATTCTTCTGTCTAACTTTCCTGACTTTTTCTTGTCTTTTAGGTCTTCAAAATTGTTCGAGAGGGAGAGCAACAGCGGTACCGCCCCTTCAAGGAGCTACACAATCGCCAGCTACTGTGGCACGGCTCGCGCACAACCAACTACGCTGGTATCTTGTCTCAGGGTCTTCGCATTGCTCCGCCAGAGGCCCCAGTGGTGAGTTTTTGTTGGCAACCAGATGATGCATCCAGAATTGTTGTTTAATAATAACAAATTAATATCTGTCCTTAAATAATTTTCATTTGCTCCTGTTCAATTCTCTATTACATTGCTGTTTTTCTTCCTTTTCTCTAGACTGGTTACATGTTCGGCAAAGGTGTGTACTTTGCTGACATGGTGTCCAAGAGTGCAAACTACTGTCACACCTCTCAGTCAGACCCTGTAGGCCTCCTACTGCTGGCTGAAGTTGCCCTCGGCAACATGTAAGCGACCGTCTGAGTTCTTCAAACAGAGCCTAAATATCAACCTTTTCTTGTTGTGGTGATGGTTTAAATAAATGGTGTCTTGCTTTGTTTTTTATGCAGGCATGAATTGAAGAAGGCATCTCACATCACAAAACTACCTAAGGGCAAGCACAGTGTTAAAGGTGAGAAACACTATGACTCACTACAGATTTTGTGGTAAATATCTTATGAAAAGTAAAATGGAATTTGGTTTTAAAGGTTTTGTTCATGTTCCTGTTAAAACACAATCTTGTTAACACAGTAATTCAAGATAAATGATAAAAAAAAGTGCTATGAGAAGATCAATATGTGTTATTGAGTTAATTAACTGTGTCATTATTAATGCAGTACATGTGGCAACTTAAGTGCTTCTTGATAATTTGAAGTATTGGTTTCCTCTCTGCTTCAAACTTTTTTTTTTTTTTTTTTTTTTTTTCAGGTTTGGGTCGAACTGCTCCTGATTCAAGTGCTGCTGTCACTTTAGATGGGGTGCAAGTGCCTCTGGGAAAAGGAGTCCATACTAACATTGATGACACAAGTCTACTGTACAACGAGTATCCTTCAACTTTAACACTCACCGTCTGGTCCATGAAATTCATAATAATGTTGCCAAATGGCCTCAAAATAATGATTTAATAGTAGTCATAGAGATGTGCAGAGTCTAAAAGTTAGTCAGTAGGTAATGTACTTGAAAATTAGTGTGAGTCAAGTTATTCAGGTTGAGCTTTCATTAATGAGCTTTTAACTTTAATATTTTGCCAACTTCTCACAACTTGACGCCTGACATTAAACTCTGTGTTTCTCTTCTGATTTCAAAATTAGATTGAATCTTGTTCACGTAGGGAGACGTCTGTTCTGGTGTTCATCATAGCTTAACTTTCCATGTTAAAAGTGTTCTTTTCTAACCTTATCATGACAGTCACTCAGAGGCACCAACTGTGTTTCATACCCGCATTAAATCAGCTTCTGTGGCACTGATCTCGACATGTGATAACCACTGAGGGTTGAGTTTAAAATGGGGCAAAAATAAAAACAGGAATTAAAACCTGTAAAAATAATCCACTAAACCACAAGTGTTTACAGACTGCATACTCAGCTGGTAACAGTATAATCAAGGATCTTTCGCTCAGTGTTTCATCAGGCTTATACAAACATGCAACGGGCTAAAGCCTTAAATACCACTTCAGACAGTCAATATAGGTGCAAATGTCTTAAAAACAATATATAAAAACACCTCAGCAAAAAATAAAATAATAATAATAATAATAAAGTGAAATAAAATAAAATTTGGTGTTACACTATCCTGTCTAAGATTTAAGATTAACACTAGAGGGCCATCAGTGTTATAAAATTCATGATCTGTTAGCTTGAATCATCTGTTTTTATTCACCTCTCATGACGTTATGTGTCTGTTTTCACTGTTGGTCATATTATCTGTATATTCCCTGTTGTCCTTAACCACTGCTCCCCCAGGTACATAGTGTATGATGTAGCACAGATCAACATGAAGTATCTCCTGAAGGTCAAGTTCAACTACCAGACGTCCCTGTGGTGAGAGAGAGAGAGGATGTGTCCGAACCCTCTTCAGTGAAAACAAAGACCACTGTCACCTCCAAATGCCTGGGCTTCATTCTCTGCAACAGAAGATGTTTGGCAAAGGAGTGATACTATACCACGCTTTACAATGGTCATTGGAAATCTCTAGTCACTTTATTACGTTTTCATCAGGTTTACTAGCTGATAGCCTTCCTTATTGTTGCATTAGGTACTTGCATACCTAAATCACAGCTCAGTACAGTGGTTGAAGCATACACACTTTCTACATGGAAAGGTTTTGGTTTAGAAATAAACTTCAGAAAATGTTAGTTTTCTGTCTCACAAGTGGTCATCTGGAATTTCAGAAAAGTGTTATTTCTTCATTCTTTAATAAACCTGTAGTAAATAAGACATAGTACTGCAAAATTTAGGAAGTACTGCAAGTTTTTTTTGCTGACATCCACACACCAGTGTTTATATTTTGCTAGGGTTTCCCAGAATAGCAACTAAATGGACGTTTTGTAGACATCTGGGTTCAAAGATACCGTAAAAGGGTTTGACATGTATATATTTGTTTTGTTGTCTGTCTCTCAAGCTGTCTTCCTTGCAGAAAATGGAAAAAAGTACAGAAAAAAATGCGGTTAGTGTCTACGCCAAGTATTCTGTAAAAGAAACCACTGCCATGTAATATGGTACATTTTTTCATAGTTTCTTTTCTTGCTTACGTCAAACAAAATAAAACATTCAAGGTTCTGAGAAATGTCATGTTTAATATTCTGTTAATTGTGTGTTGTTGCACTGTATGTTTGAACATTTTGGGGTCTGATTTCTATTTAGGAACAAATGCATGAAAAGTGTATAAAAGCAATCAGGTACTTTATTGATTCCCTGTAGATAATTACGTTTCTCCTGTCCTAAGGTCATAGGTCAGGGTCAGCCACTGATGAGTTGTCCAGAAATTGGTGGGCTTACTGAAGGACTTCTGCAAGATGAGAGCTTGCTGATACATGGCTGAGTGGTTAACCACTTGTCAAGTCAATTTTATGAATGTAGCCCAAAATCAGAAACCCAAAATGTCCTTCAAAGGGTTTAACAATCTGCAAGCATACAACATCCTCCAATTTCTCAATTTGGATAAGAAAAAAACTCCCATAAGCCACTAGACATCTTGCTGTCTACTAGATGATACATCCATGGTGTATAGACATGGGAATTGTTATTACCATAAATGCTGTTTCTCATGAAATCTACAAACTTAGTGGAGTGGATTAGTGGTAATGTGGTGCTCTGTATGACTCTGCCCAAAACAGGTTTTGGGTTTGTTAGTCAGGGAGTAAATATTTAAAGTCTCCCTCTACTCAAAATATGTTTTTCTTCTTCCTTCAGTTGGATGTTTGAGCTTCACTGTAAGTGCAGAGTTTGACACTAGAAGGCTGTTTTCACATTTATCTGCTGAAAGTGGAAAGTTTCTTTGTGCTCCTTGGAAATCTGATTTTAAGGGGTGGGCCTATGAGTATGATTTATGACATCACAAATAGTTTGGGAGCCAATCTTGGTCCAATATTCAACATACACAAGTGTGATGTGGAAACTTGAAGCCTCCAGTGCACATATACTGAGAATGGTCTTTTTAGTGAAATGGGAGACATCTTGTGTCCAGCAGTTCAATTTTTTAAATGAATAATATTTGCATATTCGTAGATTATGCATTTTTAATGAGGGAGAAGGAATAGATGTGATTTTAAGGATTTAAAAGTAGTAATACATTTTTGTGGAAAAAACATATAAGACACACATTATTAATCCAAGCAGAGATTTTTTTCATGTCTGGAAGGGATCTTTAAACTTGAGCAAAGCACTAACATCCTTTTCCACCGGAATGAATGAAATATAAGAAAAATTAAACCTGCAACAGCAGTAATTGAAGTGCTGTATGAAACAATGGAGGGATGCTGTGATTCAGTTTTCCAAGCATTTCCCTCAACGTTCAGTATGGAAAAGTTGGATTAATATTAAGTTAATTTGATAGTTAATGTGAATAAATGACACTTAGTGATTTCCTACGCATCGTTTGGGCAAATTAAAGGATTTATATTTCTCAAATCGCCCTCCAGTTAACGTCCCGACCCAGAATGCAGTTTGACAAGGTCTTTGAAAAAGCGGCGCGGCTAGTTCAAGATGGCGGAGATGGACCAGCTGTTAGACGAGAGTGAGTAACAACACAAATTCAAGGAGTTTTGCATTGTAAACACGCAACCGTCCCGTGGTGATGAAATACATATTTGGTTATAAATTACCACAGTTGTTCGTGTAATGAATATTGTAAGTTTTGGGCAGAGCTCATAAAGTTATTTTTAGACGCAAAGAGATGTGACCGGTCTGTCCAAGTCAGCTAACGCTTGTTAGCGGCTAACGGCGGCTAATGTTGGAGTTGAGCAAGTTACTTCAGCTCAACTGGGTAAACAAATAACGTTAGCTTAGCAACGAGCTAACGTCTGCTAACCTTAGGTCATTTCAGTAACAACAAAAGGGCTGCCACAACGCCTCTACTGTCAAAAATACACACGGTAGCTACTAGCTGCCTGTTTTGCTTCGCATAGTTTTTTCCCAGTCTTCCGTGCAACCTTCCATATTATATTATTCATCGTTAGTTAGCGCTGGTTAACGTTACACGGTAACGCGTTGTCTATCATTTTGACATGGTGCTTAAGAGAAACCGACTGAGTTAACCGGCCGGCAACGTTAACAGCTTGAATAACACACCCCACTCGATGTGAACGTAGTTAACGTAACTAAATATAGTGTAACGTTAGCATGTTTAGCACATTTCTTCCATATGATCTGTCCAGCTGATGCTTGACAGCTCAAACTGGGGGTATAGGCCTAACTCACTGCGCTAGCTACTGTATATTTTACTCAAGTTCCCTGGCTGGCTAATGTTTAAAGGACACTCTCATAGACGTCAGCAATTTGCAAACGTTTATAGGGGTTGCTCAAATAAACGCATTACATTGAATTTACTCGTGCAGTATTTTTTGTATGTGTGTTTATCTAATGCCACTAATGTAACCCAATGTGTCATCTCCCTCTAGGCTCTTCAGCAGAGGCACTTGTCAGTCTAAAAGGTATGTGGGCAGTTTGGTTACCTATTTTCCTGTACTTGCGTTCTTGATACTGTGTAAGTACGCTGAGTGCTACTGGAAACTGTCAAATTTCTTGTATGCCTTCACCAAAGAAGACGATGCTGATTTTGAGCTGATCTGCCTAAATGTTGACTTATACATGAATTTTATTGCCCATCTAAAGTAGTCAGGAATGTTGAATCCTTCATTGGATTACACCCTTCTCTATGACCCTCCGTAATGACAAGCTTATGCTGACAACCCACACTTCCTTATATTTGTGAATGATGACATCTGGGATACTGTAGAAGTAATATCCTGAATCTTCTTTGATTTGCAGATAGTTTTAATTCTGATGTTTGATTGTGAGTATTTTTCACTGGGGTCTTGTATCTGTTGTTGACCTCACACCATCTTGAATACATGCATTGGTTTTCCTACAGAAGGCAGTTTGTCCAACACTCTGAATGAAAAGAACAGCTTCCCGAGAGCTCACAACACCAGGGGACGACATTCCTCCCTCACAATGGACACGGTAAGAGACATACTGACAGTTCAGTGTCAGGATTAAAACTTGAAAAGGTGACGCATTAGAGGAGCTTCAGTCACATATTATGAATGCAAAGCTTTTGTTGAGACAGCAATTAAAGTCTCTGCTAATACAGTGCAGTCCAGTACTGCAACAACAACATAAACCGTAGCTTCAAAAAAGATCATACAGTGGAATCATTACAACTCAAAAACAATCTAACAGGTATTGTATTGAATTGCGTTTAAAGTATAAGTCATAGTGATTTTGTCCACCCTGCGTTACATCACTAAGATGTTTAATCAGAGCATGTGGTCAGTTTTTGGGAGAAAAAGTGCTTTTGAGCCACATTTAGTCCATATCAGTCTTTGTGTATACATGTTTTGGCTAAAAGAAGAAATACTCTTTGAAGCCGTCACTGATTTGAAGCAAGGAATGAAAGAAGCTGATGTTTTCAAGTGTATGAATTGGCATATTTGCAATGTTTAATCTCCAAATCACTGTAGAAACATGGTGGGTTTTCTCAAGTCTTAAGTTTTGAGTGAAATTGTTTGTTACTTAGTAATTAAGCAGTTGTTGGATATGGAAGTGTTATTCTGCTGATTGATCCAGTGTATTATGGATTATATGGTCGCTGTAAAGCGCTTTCTTTGTGATTGTCTTTTTCTATCTGAATAGTCGACATGGTGTGAAAATGTGCATAATTTTCTCACATAATAGCTGCAGAGTAGCATGCTGTGTTCTCCCAAACATTTTAAACCTTATGATGACACCAACTCTCCTTAATTTAAAAAAAAAAAACAAAAACGTTGTTTGCACCTATGAATGGATTGTGCTTTATTCAAATTAAGGTAATCTTGTGTGTATCTGCAGCATTGTATTTAAATCTAAATTTCTGCATACAGACAGACAGAAATTAGAGCAACTAATGTGGTTCTTCTACTGCATAGAAGTTTTCTGCTGGTGTCCAAGCTTTCTTTTTTGTCTTTAAATCAATTTCTTTCAAGTAACACATTAATGCTGCACACGTAGATTTGTTAATGTGTTGTTGGCACTATTCATAAACTCCAGGCAACATTTGTCCTTCCAGCCCACACGGAGCTCAAAGAGGAGCCGTTTGTTTCGGGAGGAAGATGAGCAGCCACAGCAGCGTCTCCCCTCCAGATCCCCTCGGAGGAGCCAGAGGGTCACCACCACACCACAGGTAAAAAAAAAAAAAACTACACACCATGAAAGTGTTACATAGTGAAAATATCGAATAATTTGTCTCCTCCCACTCTCTCACTGCTTCTGAGGGTGGTGTGAAAAGTGTTGGAGAGATAATATTTGGCAGACACCAAAACATTACTTCATAGAGCTTGTATTGGTCCCAGAAGTCACTTTGTGATTGTGTGTGAGCTGTATGAGGTTGTGGATGATCTACAGGAAGTATTCAACAGTTGCCACCGAGTCTACCTGTGTGGCAGATTTGCCACTGCTTATGAAGGCCTTGGTTTAAGCAGGCAGAAATTGTAATATTTAGTTTATGAAGAACAGGACAGACTTAGTGATTGGCTCCAGGTTTGATATTGACCATTTATTTACATTCTTAATTCAGTCATTCATCACATTACAGCCAATTCTGCCTCTGTTATCTCCATGTGAAACTCACAATACAGAGTTAAAGAGTCTAACATTTATTTTTTTTAAATAGGTAATTATCCTTGGTATCCTGAACAACAACTTGCTTGCTTGTTAGTTATTATGTATAGTTAATCTGTCCACTACACTGTGACTGCATCTTGCAACAGAAGACATGGTAGGATAGATAGGATTTACCTGTTAGTCTCTAGCCTTAGTGTCTATGTCAGCATTTCCAATAGTGGATTTATTATAAGGTTAAAAACACACTGAATGTGATGAGGCTGCCAGGCACTGTAATAGATTTGACACTTCTCATAGAAAATTAATTGACAGCAGTAGCAACCTCCAGATGGTAGCATTCTATGTGGTTTTTCTACTGGTGGTTTGCTAGTAGAAAGCTTTTAATGTCAAGTAGCAACAGTATTAAGTGTTCTGTCAGCAGCAGTAGCTTAATACAGCAGTAACGGCTTCAATGTAATAGCGAAACAGGGTTTATTAGAAAACAATGAGGCTGCTAATTTGTTAAATGAAAGTATGAGACTGACATGGAGTAGAATTCAACTCCATACATACCATACTCCAAACAGAATTTACAAAGCCAGTGAGGTGCACATTGTAAGCCTTTTAAAAATGGTGCTTTGTCGCTAGACACCTGCTTAAGCACACATGTTGAGCCGCTCAGTTTATGATGATGATTTCACAGCTCTGATGCAGACCCAAGAAGTAACTGATGGACCTAAGAGTGCACCAATTGCGAGAAATGACATATCATGTCATAGTGGGAGAGTAAATGAGAATTTATTTGAACTAAAGGATAAATGTTACCTTACTTTAGGCATCTGTTCTGTTATTTTTCAGAATAACTATGGAATGAGTGTGGAATGACTGTTGTTTTAATGATGTTTCTTTGCAGAAGTTTTCTAACGTGGTGACACCTGATAAGAAGGCATCTCAGAAAATAGGGCTGAGATTAAGAAACCTCCTAAAGCTACCCAAAGCTCACAAATGGTGCATCTATGAATGGTTCTATTCCAATATCGACAGGTAAAGTCTCACTTTCACTTTCAGAGGTCAATAATTCATTTTGAATAGGTGAACATAAAAACAAGATGGAGGAAATTAGGCTGCACACACACAAGTGACCTGAGCTCAGCTCACCACCTGGCTGAATGCACAGTCAATGCCAGTAGTGAATCAAAGCTAATACATTACACATCATCATGTAATTTATCTTCTGTTTATATAAGAACTGTTAAATTAATTCAGAAGAAAAGCCCTTATATTGAAATTAGACTAATTATATCCCTGGAAACTCTATGACACCTCAACAGTGTTCAAGCTTTTGATCATCTGTAATTACATCGTTTATCATACATTGTTTTGTCATCTATTTCTCTCCTAAAAGACCTTTATTTTCTTTTCCAGACCTCTCTTTGAGGGCGACAATGAATTCTGCCTGTGTCTCAAGGAGTCTTTCCCCAACCTGAAAACAAGAAAGCTGACAAGAGTTGAGTGGGGAACAATCAGGAGACTGATGGGGAAACCCAGACGGTACGCTGCAATCTGCCTTCACACATTTTCGTTCATCATGTTTGTCTTCATTCTTCTCTGATATTTTGTAGTATGTGAAACTATTTTCTGTCTATTTTTCAAAACAGTTTCCTCACAAAGAATTAGTGTGTAGAGGTGAAGGCCAACGCTCTTGTGGCACTATGTTCTGTTTGCCCATCCAGGTGTTCATCAGCGTTCTTTGCTGAAGAGCGGACAGCACTGAGACAGAAGAGGCAGAAGATGCGCCTGCTGCAGCAAAGAAAACTGTCTGACGTGTCGACCTGCAAAGACCTTCCTGATGAAATCCCCCTACCACTCATCATAGGAACCAAAGTCACTGGTAAGATGACTGATATGGACATGCACTACTGTCAGCAGCTGGGAATTATCATCGCAGTCAAATGATACCCAAAGTATCCCTGTTAACGTTTCAGTATTTGACTGATATCTTCCTAGCAGGTGAAACTTTACGATCATTTTCAGCTATGCAAGTGGCACGGCTTGAGGGGTGGCAATGTCAGTCTATCAGTCAGTTGGTCAGTTGGTTCACCACTTTGCTCCTGACAAAAATATCTCAACAACTGTTGGATGGATTCAGATGAAATTTTGTACAGACATTCGTAGTTTCCAGATGACTTTGGTGATCCCCTGACTTTTTGTCTAGTGCCATCATGAGCTCCACATTTATGTTATGAGTGAAATACACACATTGTTCCTCTCAGATAAATTGTAGGTCCCATAACCTTTCCAATAACACCATCATCAGATTTAATGTGTTTAGTTCTAATTAAACTAATGGTTGCATACTAAGATGCTAGCTTATTGGCAGTCTCACGGTGCCACTAGCATAGTTGTAAACTCTTAATCTTGTTTTCCTGTTGTTTAGTGGGTTCTAAATGGCTTCCCTGTGCCTCTCTCAACAGCTCGACTCCGAGGTGTCCATGATGGGTTGTTCACAGGGCAGATCGATGCAGTTGACACCAGTGCTGCCACCTATCGTGTCACCTTTGACCGCAGTGGCCTGGGAACACACACTGTGCCTGACTATGAAGTCCTGGTAAGACTTGCATGTTACTTTGCCATGTAATTCATATCATTCTGTTTGAGGTTATAACAACATGAGTCTTTTTACCGTAATTATAATGCAGTGTAACTAAAAATGATAATCAAGAAATTGTCAAAATGCAAAGATGTACAATAGTTGTGAGGATTTTCATGACACATTTTTAAGCATCTGGTGATGATTGTGTTTTTCCAGAGCAATGAGCCCAATGAGACCATGCCGATTTCAGCCTTTGCCCAGAAGCACCGGACGACACGGTACATGCAGAACCTAATGACTCCGCCTAGAGGGCCCTACCCGTCCGCTACCACTCCTGTCCTCATGGTACTGTGACCCTACATTTAATGACAAATGTACATGTGCTGTTTCATTACACCTGGTTGTGAGTAGGTTTATCTAGCTTCTTGTAGAGGCAGCCAATCATTTTGAGAAGGTTTAGATCCAATTGTCTAGTACCTTTGGACCATAAATGTAGGCATGCAAAGGAATATATAGACGTGCTAGTCAGTGGAGGGATTTACTGTATACTGTAAGAGCAGTTCAGGCAGTGCAATCATGTCATCATAGAAAAGGTTTGGGTTGAAAGACATAAAGCTTTCCACAACACAAATCTTTCAAACCTTTATTCTTGTGTTATCTGCCACACCTGTACTCTTTCTCTCCTGCTACCAACAACTGCTTCAGTTTGAGCCTCAGTTCCTAAGGAAATGTATAAAAAGATACTGAGCAAATGACAGAACATCAGTGTGTAAGTGGTGAGCATCCTTCTGCAACTACAGAACCACTAGGAAAAACTGCATATCTCTTACTTAGTTAAATGATCCCATTGTCCATTTTTAATGACAGGACAATGACCCTCTTATCAACCAATCACCATGGAGGAGCAAACTGACCGGTGCTGAGGGAGATACTCTGGGAGGATTTCCTGTCAAGTTCCTGGTCCAAGTGGTAAATATTTCCTTTCCAACTGATTGTTAAAAGCTGACATCGCAAAAGTTTTATCAGTTGGTTCTAACAAAATCTTCTACTATTTTTGTTCCCTAGACAAGGCTGTCCAAGATCCTCATGATCAAGAAAGAGCACATCAAGCACTTAAAAGAAATGAACACAGAGGCAGAGAAACTGGTACAATCAACACAAGTCTTTAAAAATAACGCTTGTAAATATGTGACATGCAGACATCAAGCTCACCTCAAACTATTTGTGTGTTTTTGTGTTCAGAAGTCATACTCCATGCCTATTGACCTAGACTTCCAGAAGCGATACGCTACCACAGTGCTTGAACTTGAACAGCTCAATAAAGATCTCAACAAGGTGCTTCATGAAGTTCAGCAGTTCTGCTGTGAGGTAAGTCACCACTAACTATTATCACTGAAGCTAAATACAGTTAAAGGTAAAGTCAGTGATTCTAATCCAATACACTTTTTGTCAAATTCAGTGAATATCTCCCCAGGGTCCACTAGCTGTCTGTACTCTGTGCGCTGAAATAAAAATCCGGTGTTCATACACAGCTTTGGCTCTGTGATTGGGGATGTAAACACAGTGGCTCGGAGCGAGCCACACAACACTACTTTAACCAATCAGCAGCAGGGGGTGTTCATACTAGTGCACAGGACAGTCATCAGAGCAGCTGTCTGTGTGAGGACATGACTATCTCCTGTCTCCAGCACCTGTTGAATGGTGGGGGAGGGCTGGCGAACTGGAGAGAGAGGCCGTGACCAATTCACCTAAAAAGTGTTTTCTCACGGAACAGATACCCTTCCATTTTATTAATCTAACCCTAACCCTTGTATCAATCCACACTGAATCCGAGACAGTCTCACGGAGACCCCCCACGGTTTTTTACGCTCTTAGTCTGTTTCTGTCACGTTTAGTGAAATGTAATCTGAGCAGGCAGCTGTTTAAATCACACAAACATCCCGTAGTATATTTGCTTTCAACTTATTATCCGTATAAATGAATTGATTTCTTCCCATGGAGCCGACATGCAAACTATTTTGGCTCAGTAAATTTCTGCTGTCAGTCAGCCTGGTGAAAGCAGTTTGTCTGGCCACTGTTCTCTCAGCTCCCAGGAGCAGCAGCTGACAGACGGCTGCTTCTGTGGACAGAGACGCTGAACGTAGGTCAAGTAAGAAGTGGGGATGCTGCAGAGAGGCGGACAGTGGATAGACAGTTGTGCTCACATGAGAGGGTTTTTTTTTTTTTTTTCTCCTGCTCGTGATAATGTGTGTGTGTGAGAGGAACAGACGTGACTCCACAGCTGACGCATCACTCTGAATTCCACCATATTTCTCTTTTGGTTGTTGCCTCGGCAATGCGTGTCCATGAATTTGGGGGGCGGGGCTTTTGAAGAAGCACGAAGGGAGGGGTGTATTTGTTTGGGTGTTTAGTTCAAATATCAACAAGAATTCTCCAGAATGACTGACTCTACCTATAACGTATGGTTACCTGCAATATTTTATGTCCTCTTCTGATTTTTCTCACATCTCACTTTCTTGTCCACCTTGAAAAAAAATGAAACATTGAAGCCTTGTTTAAGATATAAATCACCGATGTGTGTCTGTTCAGCTCGCTCCGGATCAGGGCATGGTTCCAGCTGACCATCCCACCGAGCTGCGGCGGCGTTGTGAAGATGAGGCCCAGCAGATGGTACAGCAGAGCAACTCCTTGAAGGACGGACAGCAGAGTGTGACAAACCCCAGCCTCACACACCTCATCTCCCGTCTCACTGCTCTGCTGCTACAGATCAAGGTAAAACATATATAAACACCGAGTCAGCTTTCGTTCCTGCCAACAAATGTCCTCACATACATCAGGTTTCTCTCTGATTTTCTGTGATGAAAACAACTTGTCAGTGAGTTAATTTCGCAACATATTTATGGTGGAGATCAATTTGGCAGAAACATCAATTTGTTAATAAGTGTGATGTGAACTTTTTTCAACACCTTTTTATATGTACACTAAAATTTAAATAATATACTAATACCTTGATAACCTGTTGTTTCAGTGTTTGGCAGATGGGGGAGACCTGAATTCATTCGAGTTCAAATCCCTAACAGACTCCCTTAATGACATCAAGGCATCGATTGATCCCTCCAACCTCAGGTAAGTGACCCTGCAGTGTTTCTATCTACACTTCTGCAGTCATGAGTCAAACTAACACAGTGTGACTTATTCATAGTTTTGTATGTGTTTTAATAGCTAACTTGATTAATGAACATTATTCTTTTTCCTGTTATTACCCTAATCACCTGCATCATTAATAATCTCTATATTTACAGTTGCTTCCAGAACAATGTCGAGATCCACGTGGCACACATCCAGAGCGGCCTTAGTCAGCTGGGCAATCTGCATGCATTCGCTGCCAACAACACCAATGCAGTCTGAGCACCTGCATCATCCTCACAACACGCAGGTTCACACACATTTAAAATCGTCTCTTGAGATGGTGCTTTCATCTGAACTGTCAGAGGACTGAAAACAAAAGGCCATGTGGATGTTGTGGACCACCACTGTACAATCTGAATTTGGACGTCCCAGTGAAAAGGCTCAGAGTTCAGCCCAGGTTCCTGAAGCTTAGTGCTGATGGCAGAGAGGATGTCATAAGTGTTTTACCCACCAATTTTATTGTATGAAAATGTTTGTGCACCCAATTCAACTCAAACCTGAAAGAGTCTTTCACTATTGCCACAAATCCACATCTCCAACCTCTCAATGGTTATTTATTGGTTTCATGTGCCAAACATCGATTCTTACAGTTTTTATAGTCCATATTTATTTATTTTTTTGAGTAGGTGTGTATGGTTTTGAAACAATATTTTGCTATCTCTAAAGTTTCCCCCTGTAAGTGTTGTGTTCTGTTGCTCCACTGATGGTAAGCACAGGGGAGGCTAAAGAATGTTTTATAAAATTGTTTATTGTAGATAATTGTACAATATATCTGATTATTAGGACTATCGTCGACATTTCTGCTGTGTATTCAGAAATGGCTTTTGTAATTTTGTGTGCACTGAAAAGAGATTTTGGTATTTTTATAAAAGGAGAACTCTGGGGTTTTGATGCCTTTTACTCCCTAAAATGATCTTAGCGTTTCCACATTTGGCATGGCTGTTGCTGCAACCTCCCCCCCACACTAAGCCTGCATCACTGATGTGATCCTAAAAATCCAAGTCAACTGTTTTTTCCTAGAGAATCTCCTTTTTCAGTTTTGTAAAGTTGTATATGAGAGTGCCTCAGGGCAATTGTATATAAATGTTCCTGTCTTTTTATATTAAACATAATATTGCAAAGCTCTATTTGGTTTTCTTCTTTATTTACAAGTACGGTTCACATGAAACCAACCAACAGTTTAATACAATTTTACAATAAATAAAACAATATTTTTATGCACACAAACAACTTGTATACCAGCTCTTCTGATACATGTAGCTTTCTTTATATCAGCTCTTATGATACATCACATAAAACCACCAAAGCCAACCATGGCCTCGTTTTCCCAGTCAGAGTCTGAATCAGTAAAGTCCTGCGCCTCAGTGGCATGGATCGGGGAGAAGTGACTGAACCTGTCCCCTGTGGCCCTCACTTGTTGGTACTGGATTTGACACCCAGTATCCTTTGGTGATGACCTGCTGAAGTTATTCTGGGTCGGGATGGGAGGGATCACCACTTTCATCTCTGGTCCGATGGTCTTGTTAGGTGGGAAATTGTCATATTCCACCAGAACCTTTGAACCCTGGTTTCCAGTGATGGGGGCTTGGACTGTGGGCTGATGCTCGTTCTCCTTGGGATAAAGATGGACATTACAGCAGGGGACGTTAACACTCAGCTCATGGCGCTGCATCTGCTCCGGCTTCACTCTGGTTCCCTCCTTGTCATAGATGCAGGAGACAGGCGTGTGTTCGTAGCTGCTGGGTTTGGTTGGTATACTGGTCCTGTGTGTGTCCTCTGTGTTTTGGTGCATTGTCGGTCTGACACTGTCCTCTAGCCCAAATCCTCCTACCCTGTGTGCCTCAGCACCATGGTGGTTGTCATAAACTGAAAGAAAAAGCAAGAAGAGAATAACATTTAGAAACATGGCTGTGTTTTACATTTTTTTTAAGTTTTTCAAGCAACTTATGAAAACTTGGGTGACTTTAAATCAGGTGTAAAAATACATTAAGGAAGATATTTCAATAATAAACTGCCATATTCATTGGTACATGTGACTTAAATGGAAGGACTACATTTTCATGAGGATGGACAAAAACTACAGCTGAGCAAGTACACTTGATGCCAGAATGGGAAAAAAGTGGATTTGAAGACAAAATAGAGTGAAAATATGGCTGTAATAATCACCTTTCTCGGGGCCCATCCTGCTCTGGAGTTGGCTGAAGGCTGAGGGCGGGTTGGAGACCTTCATGGACACTGATGAGCCAACTTGGCGACGAGACTTTGCTCTTCTGTTCTGAAACCACACCTGGAATTTGGGGAAACAAGAGAAGCGTAATGGTAATGTTACAAAAGCGAGGTTGATCTTGTTTCTTTTTTTTTATCTGGCTACATTTATTCCCCTATCATTTTGATCAAATGGCCTATTCAAATAATCATACCACAATTTTGGATTAATTTATGTGGCATTTAAAGTAGACATTACCTGAATTCTGGACTCTGGCAGCCCGGTCAGAGCCTCCAGTCTCTCTCGTAGGTAGATGTCAGGATATTTAGTGTCTGAGTAAACTTTCTCCAGCACTTCAATTTGCTGCTGGGTGAAGTTGGTCCTCTTTCTCCTGTGAGTCAGTATTGCCACACATTTATCCGCCCTCGGTACAGAGTTTGCCGTGTTGAAGTAGTTTGTAACATCTGAGGCTCCGTAATCTGGAAACAAACACAAATTATTTAGTTGACAACCCAGATAAATCGGAGTCAAAGAGAAATGAAACTGGACTTGTGCGTAAAATACGCACAGAATCAGAAGTGTTGGCGTTATTTTTTCTATGACTACACTTCTGAAATCAGTATCAAAGCCAGTTTAGCCAGTGGAAGTGTATGAAATGAAGTAAGAATCCCAGCATTGTCAGCCACCAACCTGAGTTCACCATGCTGTTCTTCTGCAGAGCTCCTTCATGATACATCTGGAAGTGATTCAGATCCCCGACGCGCAGATTTCCATGAACAGCAGACATGATCCTCAACGTCTCAGACTGAGTTTGAGACCTGTGCCGGACTTGCTGGACTTAAATCCTCCCGGTGATCAAAGGTGAAGCTGTGTGGATGTGTGAATGGGGCAGCCATCAGTGCCGGCTGGCACTGCAGCAGCCGTGCAGCAACTTCAGACGTCTGCAGGCCGACGGAGGTGTGAAGGCATCACACCTTGAACGGTGGAGCGGCCGCAGGTCTCTTTTAAAGGGGTTTTAATGGAATCTGCATGCTCAATACACATCGACAGAGAAAACATTTATCCGCTTTGGAATGGATGAAGCAATAATGGACCTGTAGCCTTCAAAGAGAGACCGTCGGAAACTGCCATTTCCTCAACGGGTCAGAGGCTCTCAAGGGCTGCAGTTTGTTGCTTAATAATAACAGAAATATATACAAGTTTCTAATGTTTCTAATGATCTATTCGGTTAATAATAATAATTAAAAATATTCCTTACAAAATTACAAGAGGAAAAAAACTTTTTAATAACATATTATACAGCATATGTTTATATATACAGTATATGACCACTTCTATATGCAGGGATGTGCTTTATGCATATCTGATGAAATACTGTATATTTGATAATGAGTATATTTGTTTAGTATATGTCTCCAAAACAAGTATAGTGGATAATTAAATAAATAAATATTTTTTTCCACATCGCTTGATCAAAATGTATTTAGTCTGACTTATATCCTGAAAACTAGATTACAATGTCTGTGTATGGCTGTATATGATTTTACATAGTTGTAAATGTTTGCTTTTTTGATGCCGTATCTCTCACTTATGATTAAATGTCAAAGAATATATAAACCGAAAAATGTTCAAGTCCTCCGAGGTCTGCTCCTCAAATCTGATGTATGAAGGAAATGCTTCCTGCTCCCCTTTCAGTGACAACAAAGTTTATCTCAATACACAAACCTCAGTTCAAAAGTACTCAGGCTTGGGCACTTGTTACTGAATTGGTCATTTGATTCAGGGGGGGGATCAAGTCAAGAGGTCAGGTAGCACCACAGACACACTAATTTGTTCCCATGTATTTGGACAAGATTTGCAGGAATGACATGGGATAGTCATATTTATGACTATATTTTGAGTGAATTTTGCATAAATGCAATAATATATTACATTTTGGGTGTGGGTTCACATCATTACTGCAATACAAACTGAAAACATAACATGATTGCAAGACTTTTAACCACATCCCCCATTCATAAGATTTATGGAATACAGCTGTAACTGGGTTGAAGTCATTGTGAAGTAGATTGGATTTTTAGCTAAAATGGAATTAAAAGTCAATTACACTCCTGAAAGAGACCTTAAGGTTACATCTGGTAAATTTCTTGTTCATCTCTGTGTGAAAATTACAGGATAGCCATGATGTCATTTCACATCCACAACAGCACTTATTGATCTCTGTACCTTGACACATGCAGCATTGTTCAGGTAGGATGTGCTTGTTGGTAGAGTCATTCACAGTTCACAGGTTTGCTTTGTCTAGTGGCCCCTAATTGGGTATTGCCTGTGTGCACAGACCAGATTGCTATGCTAAAATCAGGCTGTTGAAGTTCCTGATCCTTTGTAACAGGGCAGTGATCAGAAAGCAGATCAAGAAATTAACACTGTACTCTTCATACATTCATTTCTGGCTACAAAGCTCTTTAGTCATAGCCAACAAAAGTAGGAATTCAGCATTGCAAGTGCAGAAAATGAATTGGCACCTTTGCATTTAGTGTTTATATTGAGTTATAATTTTCCTCTTGGCAGCTCATGGTAGAGATTTTACATTTAAATGAGATTAAAAGAAGACAGTTCTAAGTTGATTAATGCAGATATTGCAGTTGGCAGGCTGCGCTGTCAAACATCAAACAGTAAAAACACTTGTGAATTTGTACTGGCCATCTCCAGTGAGCAGCTGCCTCTGTAGACACAAACATAAGCATATCGACACCTTCAAAGGCTGATCGCTATTTAACCCACAGTTTAACCTGACCACTATACATTTAACAGACAGACAGGTAAATTATCCTCACAAGTTTGCAGGGATACGTTAAAATCTCAGCTGTCTTATGGGCCTTTGTTATGAGTTCAGTCCTTGTGTATTTGATTTGACTTATAGAGCTGCAGTAATGGCTTCCTAATAAAATGTGCTCATTGTGTAAAGCTGCAGAAATATTATCAAAAGTATTGGTTGAGTGTAACTATGGAGATGGTTGTTGTTATTATGTACACAGATTATGAACAGAATTGTGAATGTTACGGTAAAAAATAGCCATACTTTCTAAAAGAAATAAACAGAATAATGACAGTAAATAAATTCTTTTAAACCCACAGAAAAGTTTAATGGAGATCCCAAAGATTTAAAAGATTCCAAATATATCAGGCTGAATCTTGGGAAAATGTGTATAAAATTACGCATAAAACTAGAAGTTGAATTAGAATATTTTATTTTGATGGAATAGTGGAGCTAGAAAAACATGGAGTTACTGGTTTGAATATTTCACTTTGTAAATCAGCAGAAAAGCAGAAAAAGAGTTGGAACAAGCTGATACTGAATAGCTCAATGTAATAGTTGTGAATCATTGGACACTGTGGATTAATGTTGTTTTTACAATCTTGAAGTCTTGCTCCAAAAATGTGTTTTTCTTCTTGTTCTTTCATGTTTGAGAAAGCTGTTTTCACATTCATCTGAATTTCTTTCTAAATTCAATTATAAAAAGTTCAAACGATGGGTGAGACCTCAAGAACTTGGATTTATGGATGTGAAATTTTCCCAGAAAAATGAACTTTCTGCTTTTTGTTTTCATAGTATGGTGTTACATCCTTGGCTTCCAGCTTAATTGAATGGTTAGTTTGAATGTCAAAACGATCCTCAAAATGTTTTTTTTCTCCAGAATCCTGATATATACTGACACAAAATAGATGTTTAGTTGTGTCTTCAGTTTTGTTTGATATCTTTATTGAGAAATATGGTGCATGAGAAGAGAAAACAATGTCAGTTTAACAATGAGAATCACAGTTTGTATTTATTTATCGGGACAGTGTACAGTTTTTAACATAAATGATGTATTGCACCAAAGTTAGCTCAAAGCTAATTTACATCTGCAGTCCCCCACAATCAAAACATACTACAGCACAACAACAAACATTACAAAGCAAAAAACACACAGAACACATTATACAAAATACAAAGCTACACACAACAGCACATCACATACACCCATAATATCAACTAGAAATTAATCATGTAAACTTGTCAAATTAAAAGCAAGATTATTTGCATTAATGAGAAGACTATAGATTAAATTTAGATTCAGTGGTTACAGAGCTGAGTGGTTTTTAGTAGATTTTTTAAATTTGGTTTTGAATGTATTGATTGAACTGCAGCTCTTCATATCATCAGGTAGGGCATTTTACTGAGTTGTGGCTTTCACAGAGAAAGCTGACTGCCCAGATGCAGTGTGATGAAATGTACTGTCACACTAAATCTTGTATAGAGGATATTCTGGAGGATCTAATAGAACTAACTGAGTGAGTGTACACAGTCACATAGTGGAGGAGGAGCCAAACCATTTAAAATTTTATAAACTAGGCACAAATTTGAGAATAATCTAAAATTCTTAAAGCTAATTAAATTGTATTTCTCCAGTACCCTACAGTGATGGAAATGCATTGGCTTTTTGTCCAGAGTTTTTAGAGTTTGTTTGTATAAGGACTCAAGAGGTTTCATGGCTGTTTAATAATAATAATAATAATAATAGTATAATCAAAATACTGTGCATCTCAATGGATCAAAAGAAAAACAAGCCAATCTTTATGCCTTTTAAAAGTGTTTTTATACTATTCATAGTTCAAGCCCACAAAAACATAAAGCAAAACGAGACAAATTCACACACATACGTTTGTCTTTTTACCCTTGTGAGGACGCTCATTGACATAATACATTCCCTAGCCCCTTACCCCAACCCTAACCATCACAACTAAATGCCAACAACTTAATCCTTTCCCTAAACTAAACCTAAACCCAATTCTAATCTTAACCTTAAAACCAAGTCTTAACCCTCAAATTGCCCTTTGAAGTTGTGAGGACTGGCCAAAATGTCCTTACAACACAGAAATGTCCTCACAATGCTGGTTTTCTAATGAAATTGAAAACACACACACACACACACACACGTTGTTCTGGGTCACTTTTGGGGACATTACACAGATTTATAACCACTACCTGCTGAACCCCTAATCCTAACCTAACCAAACAATCTGCCTTTCTCCAATTAACTGGTCTGTAGTCTAAAATTTGCCCCCGAAAGTAGCCTATGACACACACACACACACACGTACGCACATACACGCGCGCACGCGCGCGCGCGCGCGCGCGCGCACACACACACACACACACACACACACACACACACACACAATAAATGAAATAAAATTTGCTCAAAAAAGTGCATGAATTAATTGTCTCCTTCATTTTTACAAAAATCACATATGTTATCGATATCTACAAATCTTGAGACGAGTTTGTTGGTGAGATATATAACTTAGTGAATATGTTTATTTATCGGCTTCGTCATTATTTACATCGAGAAAAAAAAAAAAAAATCTCCCGGAACTTCCGCCAAGTCTAAACGGAAGTAGGTACGTGGCTGCTTCAGCTGACAGTCTACATGATGGCGACAGAGGTTCAGAGCGGCGACCTCGACAGTGCTACTTCTTCCAGCCGGCTCGAAGTTTCTATCGACGGCCTCACCCTCAGTCCGGACCCGGAGGGTGAGCAGAGCCAGGCTGAAGAGCCGGACCCCGAGCCCACGGAACCCGGGACCGATTCGCCGGGTGCCGACGAAGGCGAAGATGGAGAGTCTGCCAAATCTGCGATAGAGAGGAAATGGGGCTTTTCTCTGCAGGAGCTCTACGGAATGGCCCTTAAATTCTTTAAAGGTATTTAATGTTAATTGTAATCTTACATTTTTAACGCATCATAACGGCTCGCATTCGAACCGACCGTTGAACGGTGAGACGTCGCTGGCCGAGGTTAGCCGTTTGCTAACGTTAGCTACTAGCTGTCAGCCGCTGTCAGCCGCAATATTATATTAGCTCCACAGCTAGCTCACGAGTAGCCAACACACTGCTAACAAGCTGTTAAAGGGTAAAACAAGTGTATATGCCTCTGGTCGCTGCACATTTCCACCCGCCTTGCCTCACTTGTGTTATGTGCCCCCTGCTTTGGGTTTGAGAAGAGTAACTTGACATGTCATGAGTCTGGAAGTCATGCGCCTGCTCCACCTTCCAGTAATGTAAAGGCTCTACCCACCCCGATAATGCTCATAATGATTTGTTTGGAAGGGAAACACGCCCTGCCCAGCATCTGCAGCAGCTAAAAGGAGCCTCCAAGTCGGCTGGTAACTCGGATTTTTCTCTAAACTAACCCACTGGCCGCTGACAGTGTTCCTGCTGTGTGAGCTTAATTAAAGTTACCTCTGGGCTTAAAAACCGTTTCTTAGTCTTAGGTCCATGTTTTTAAAACTGTGTTTTTAAGGCCACGTTTTAGTGTTCACCAGGCTGTAGTCTCTGTGACCATTAGCCTGTTAACAGCTCAGTTGTTGCCTCCTTATCTATACCAATCACGCTGCTACTACTACAACCGTGAGTCTATTAAGGAAGTGTAAGTTGATCAGTATCCTTTATATGCATATAAACTGGGGTGCTTTACAGAGTTCATTTCATTATCTTTAAGACAGCATGAAAAACATATGCTTTTGTAAAATGACAACAGAATGAAATCGAAATGGAGGAAAAAAAAAACAGCTATAACATGCCCTGATTTATGTTTAAACCCTTATTTCAGTAGCCTCATATTCAGACTTGCCATTTCTTTTCACTTGATTCATTCATTTGAATAACTGAACAAATGTGAGATGTAGGAGATGATTTAGCTGTCTGGAACTAGGCTATCATTTGAGTCTTGGTTCATCTTGCCAAGTGATATGTAATAAGAAATAGCATGCAAACAGTAGGAGTCATTAACCTCACAAAAAATCTACTAAAATGTCAATGGTTGTGTCAAATGTCACTTCCTGAACACACGTAAGCCATTTTGAACACTGGGAGTTTGAACTGTTTTTATTGGAACAAAGAACTAGTGAAGACTGTGCAAACAGGTTTGGGCCTAGTTACCCTTCTGTGTGATAGTAATCTGCTCTTTGTATTTCTTGTCAGGTAGGGTTAGGTCTAATTGTTTTCTTATATACATAAATTGCTTCTTGACTCACTTCAGTATAAAGTTTAAGTGTGATTGAAGTGATCTTTCCATGAGGTGTTACTGGATTATGTAGTGTCCATTGTGTTTGAAAAGGACAAAGGGCACAATTATCAGTGCAGTTGTTAAGTACCTCACTCGATAGTCTTGGAACAAGAATATGACACCCTATATGTTACTACTGTTTTAGAAAAACACAAAGGTTTACTTTAGTATTCACAGTCAATGTTCACTGCAAGACATAAAAACAAATAAATGCAAACTATTTCCAAATTGCTGCTCTCAGATAAAGATGGTAAGGCCTTCCACCCGACCTATGAGGAGAAGCTTCGGCTGGTGGCTCTGCACAAACAGGTGTTACTCGGCCCCTATAATCCAGATGCTTCACCAGAGGTTGGCTTCTTTGATGTCCTAGGCAACGATCGCAGGTAACTCCAGCAGACATCTGTATGTGTGTGTGTGTGCCTGTGCATGTGACCTTCGAACTCTGTTAGACATTAGTCTTGTAATTTTTCTGTGTTTCGGGAAACTTGAAATGAAATGTTGACACAGTCCAATTAACATATTTACAATTAAATCAGAAAAAATGCTTTTGGCTGGAAAAGTGAGTTTCTGTTTTGTTCTGAGAAAGAAAAAATGGTTGTTACAAATGCTACAGATATAAATATCTATTGTTTTGTGATCATAAAATGATGCCACAGCATGTAAAAAAAAAGTCCCCTCCATCACCTCCATTTTTGCTCTGTGCACAGGAAAGAGTGGGCCTCCCTGGGTAACATGGAGAAGGAGGAGGCCATGGTGGAGTTTGTCAAGCTGCTTAACAAGTGCTGTAACCTCTTTGCTCCGTACGTCACCTCACACAAGATTGAGAAGGAAGAGCAGGAGAGAAAAAGGTAAGGTGCTCACTTCAGTTCCCCTGAGGGAGATCCCTCAGCTACAGTGTGTAAATACAGACTTGGGCTACATTTGTCCTATATGCAGCCAGCAAAGCTGTGAAGCAGCACTTACTTTGAGTGGACCGGTTATACCTGACCTTGTTAGAGTCCCTTGTCTGTTCTTGCAAGCTGCAGAATGATTTGTCATAATTTTCTCAAAAAAATAAAAATATATCACATTTCATATTTTGACAGATGGTGTATGAATACTTCTAGTTCCCATCATTTTATATCCTTTGTTTGTCTCTTTGCGCTTACCCAGGAAAGAAGATGAAGAGCGTCAGCGGCAGGAGGAGGAGGAGAGGGAGCGACAAAGGCAGGAGGAGGAGAGACGGAGGCTTGAGGAGGAGGAAAGGCTGAGGAGGGAGGAAGAGGAAAGGAGACAGGCAGAGGAGGAGAGGCTACGGGTGGAACAGCAGAAGTATGTGTGTCTGTGTCACTCTGTGTGTGTGTGTGTGTGTGTGTGTGTATTTTTGCATAATGTGCTTGGGCTACCAATATATTGATTTGACTTCTACATGATCATGACACTCCCCTCACATTGACATCTACAGGGATGTTATCTTTTCAGCTCTGAAACTGCAACAGATTCTTTGTCAAGCTGGTTACTTTAGCAGAGTCGGTGCTTGGCTGAAACTTGATCCACACTGGACAATCTTCCTGCTCACTGCATCTTTCTTCTCTATGTTAAAACCAAACAACTTTCCATTGTCACCATCGTCTCCTCTCTGTCTTCTGTATTTCCATCTTCACCAACGCTCCCTCGCTGTTCTATTTCCCAGACAACAGATAATGGCGGCATTGAACGCTCAGACAGCGGTGCAGTTCCAACAGTATGCTGCCCAGCAGTACCCCAACAACCCTGAACAACAGCTGGGCCTCATCCGTCAGCTCCAGGAACAGCATTACCAGCAGTACATGCAGCAGCTCTACCAGGTCCAGCTGGCCCAGCAACAGGTAGGAAGTATTCAGTGACTGATTGACAGACTTTCATGCATATTGTTTGTGTGTGTATTTGTGTTTTTTTTCCCCCTGATGTCATGGTGTAATGTGACGAATCATTCCCAAGTAAAGAGTTAAGTAGCAAAAAAAGCCTTTGACATGCCAAAAAGGGCGTCAGTCATATGGTAATTTTGAACACTGTTCTTCATGTGTACAAAAGACTTGTTCCTCAGATAATCAAGGTAAATTGTTGAATTGTGAGTTTAGTATTGTGCAAACTCATCTTGACTATAGATTTATGCCATAATGATGCAGCTTTACATGCATACAGATGTCATGATAGCAGGAATCTGTGCTCCATCCAACAACGTGGTAGAAACAGAACATTCTTGGGTTATGTCTTTAGTTTGATGTTGTTACTCAGCATCATCTTCCTCTTGTTCCAGGCGGCCTTACAGAAGCAACAGCAGCAGCAGCAGGCTGACTCGATGATGCAGGCCACCCTGGAAGCCAGTAACTTCAACAGCGGTGAGCCCGTTCCCGCCTCAGCAGCGGGACCATTATGTGCTGCTCCACCACCAGCTGGAGAGGAAGCCCCTACAGTCAACGGAGGTCAGTCGGACTCGTACTCGGAGAGCATGGACCGTGAGCCTGAGCCTGAGCCGGCAGAGGAAGTCTCAGAGAACGGGCCTTTATTAGGTTTGTGGGCTGTTTTTATGTTTGCCTCATAAAAAACAAAACGAATCATAAACACACTTTTACTGGAGTAACTGTTGACCTGACCATAAAGAATCTACAATAGTCCTTGTTGTGCAGCTAATGGCTACAGAACAGAGAAGGATAGATCTCTGTCACACTAACAAAGCTTTATACCAAACCTGAAACCTGATTCTTACCTGCTGCGTCCTTGTTGATGTGAGCTGGAGGGCAGGGAGGAGGAGAGCTGAAACAAATGACACATGATAGTCTGCTGGTTTAGGTGTCATCCATCCACACTTACAGAAGTGTCAGCACCCACACCAGAAATGAACGAGACCATCACCTGATTCCAAAACATACATCCTTAGCTGAACTAACCCACTGTGGCTCGCTGCTCACTCTCAAAATAATGTTTAGAGGAAAGATTGGATGGCTGTGTATGCAGAAGAAAACTCTTTGCCATTAGTCACATTTGCACATGCATGGTCTCTCTCTCTCTGACACACACACACACACACACACACACACACACAACATAAACACATAAACAAATTTTTTACAACACATTCAAAAAGTCTCTTGTCCCTCCGATAACAGCGGACTCCCCACCAGTCATAGCTGCTCCCTCCATGTGGACGCGGCCACAGATCAAGGACTTCAAGGAGAAAATCCGGCAGGACGCTGACAGCGTGATCACGGTGGGGCGTGGCGAGGTGGTGACGGTGCGCGTACCCACCCATGAGGAAGGCTCTTACCTGTTCTGGGAGTTTGCCACGGACTATTATGACATCGGCTTTGGGGTCTTCTTCGAATGGACAGATGCAGCCTCTGCTTCGGTCAGCGTGCACGTGTCAGAGTCCAGTGATGAGGACGATGATGATGAAGGTGAGGCGCATGTGTGAGCGGTTCTGCAGTGATTCTGCCTGAAATATGTTCAGGTGTGGCAGAAATATCAGATCTACGTATGACAAAAAAAGTCTCCTGGTTAAAATGACATCAGCTTGAAGAGTCAGTTTTACAGCGTGTGGGTGTTCGTGCCTGAGAACAGACCAACACCCACAACAATCTTATTTTTCCCAGGATTGTAAAACTTTGCTAGCTGTTCCCTCAGTTTCACTATTGGGTATAAAATGGTATATATGGGTCACAATTCCCTTTATGATCTTAGTTATTTGCTATAAATGCTATTCATCATAACCACGTCATATTCTGCTATTTATGGTATATTCAAGTCATTGTGGTTATTTACACTTCCATCTTTTCCACAGAAGAAGTGTGTTGCTTTGAACGAGAATGCTTTATTCTTATCTTATGTTCAGAACTTGCCTACGCCGTAGTTAAACATCCACAGGCACTCCCTGGAGCAGAGGAGAGGTCCTGATAGTTTTTATTGGAAAGCAAAGCAATGGTGTGAATAGTAATGAAAAATGGCAATATTGTGCAACACGATTGGCATGGTCTTGTTGGCTTATGGTCAACATTAGCCTTTAACAGATATACCAGCCTTTCTAAACTTCACTTCAAAATGTATGCTGATGTAGCAGTTGTGTATAAAAGTCTGTGTCACATTTAGTCATAAACCTCATGTATCTGTTCGGTAAAATGCAAGTTTTGCACTCTGTTTTGCATCTGAAATAGGTTCATGATGTTGTTAGCCATATTAAAGTTAATGATAGCATTTTATCATGACAGCAAAAGTGTCAAAAAGGAGCCCTCTGTGTGCAATTCACAAATTTTAATCTCTCCTGCTTTCCTCCATAACTTTATTTGTTGTTCTTGTGCCCACAGGTGATCCTCCTAGTGAGGAGGAGAAGGCAAAGAAGGAGGCAGGGAAGCCCCAAGTGGATGAGATTGTGCCGGTGTACCGGCGGGACTGTCACGAGGAGGTGTATGCTGGCAGCCACCAGTACCCCGGTCGTGGAGTGTACCTGCTCAAGTTTGACAACTCCTATTCACTTTGGCGCTCCAAGAGTGTTTACTACAGAGTCTACTACACCAGATAAGCCTGAATACAGACACAGGGGGAGCCAAGGAGTGTGTATGTTCATATATATGTGTGTGTGTGTGTGTAGGTGGAGATTCGTGTGATGGCAGCCTGTATGCGTGTGTGCGTGCGTGAAGGAGAAAGTGATACCAGATCTATTCTGGACACAGCCACCAGAGGGTGACAAAGAGACACATCTGGAGCCCTGGTTTGGAGATTGGACTAATATGTATGTACTTTATGTGTATGCGTGTCCCATGATACACCCATGCTAAATCTTGTCATCAAGCCCTTGGAAGAGGAGTGTTTACTCCTGTTGTATATTCACCACCTGACCTTGCTGCGCTCACGTAGATCAGGCTATAGGACTTTGCTCTTATATTGTATTTTACCACTTTTCACCCTGGGCTCTTCTCCTGTCATCGCCTCAGCCCAACACTGTCCAGCGTGGCCTTGCGGCTGCTTCTGCCCTGAATGACGCTTTCATAACCGCGAACGGAAACGCGGCGAGCCCAGCGCTCTGAGCCAGCATTTCCTGTTCAGCGGTAATGGTGGTTGTTTATCCCACGAGAACACAGACAATGTAATGTTGAAAATCAAATTACATTGCAAATGTACTTCATAACACTATGCCTTTTGTTCCACAGAGAGCTTCTGGTCTTTGCCAAGTCTCACACACATTAAAAACACCAGTGTACACAATCTTAATCATCCTTTTTGTTGTAAAAAAAAAACAGTAGTCTGTTATTCTCTTCCCTAGCCAACAGGCATATATGAATCCTCTCTGATTGTGCACCAGACATATGTTAATGGGTTGTTTGTTTTTTTTACGGCGTTTACTGGCAGAACTTATGAAGGAAGAAGTCATTCCATTGTTTAGTGAACTCTAAATGAAGACATGGGTGTTAAGAGAATAGGTACAAAATAACATGGAAAAGTATGGTTGTCAAATCAAGCATCTCAGTGTGTGATACAGGATAAGAGGTTTAAAAACAAATGACTTGATAAATATTTGCTTTCCCTTTCTCCTAGAATGGGATGTTATTTCATTTTGTCTCACTACTTTACAGTCCCTGCTTCTATGGTTACTCCACATGACAGATTACGTTACATCATCAGCTGACCAGATCTTTTGCTCCTCACGTCTTTATTAAAGTATCAAGGAAAATGAGCTAGTATTAGGACAAATGTTGTGTTAATACAATCTGGGAAGGTTTTTTTGTGTCATTCTGTGTGTTTGGAGATGCTGTACCCAGCTCTGACACACGAGAAAATCAAAGATCAGTAACCGCCGATGTTTTAGAGGTCATGACACGCTGTTACATCTCTTCAGCGCTCACAAATCGAAAATCCATAACCTGAAATACAGTGTTGCTGTTCAATCGTTTTTTTGTTCCTGGTATGAATTAATTCAATTTGTCATCTCAAATATGGTATTGTGAATAAACTGAGATGATCTAGACTTAATATTGTGTCTTGGATGATGTGCTTGCTTACTAACTCAGTTGTATCATCAAAATTTTTAAGATGAATTTCATTGTCACAATTAAGTCATTCTGTTCAGCTTCATGTTGCATTTCCATGATTTGTTGTACTTACCACCCAGGTGCATTATCAGCAGTGCTGTATGAACTGTGTTCCGTCTAAATCTGAACGATGGTTGCTGAATGGGGAATGTGTTTGGTGGGTGTCAGATATATTTGGTTTCACTTGTACGTTTTTATGTGTGTAACCAAACCTGAAAGACAAAAGAGGAGAGGCGAGTAACTTGCAAGTTGAGCAAAGTCCTTTTCTCAGTGTCAGTTTGTCATATTATTTAATTAAGAGGTCGCTCCTGCCTCCTATCCATTCAGTGATTCGTGTAACAAACTCTCACTACCTATGGCTTAACCCAAGCTATAAAGTTCAAGAAAGTTCCCATATCTTCTGATGTGTGATGTTTTGTTTTTCTTAAGTTTCTTGTTACTCACCAAATGGTTTGAGTTGATTTGTTCAAGCCTTGTATGTAAATAATTCTATAAATGAGTTTATGTATGGGTTTTTAGATGTGGAAGAAGGCTATGGTTTTGAGGATCAATGCACTGTAAAAATATGGTGAATGAGATATATGTATACATTTTACCCCGAATGAAAGTCCAAAAACTTGTAGGAGGTGTGAAACTGTAAGACTATTGATATGACAGAAACAGAAATGCTCATCTTTTTGTATTGTTTTGACTTGTTTGGATCTCTAATGAGTCGGAAGATCTCTTTTTTGGGCATATATTTAATCTTGATTAAACTTATGTTCATCTCTAGGACTGGACAGTTTGCTTACTTTTCTTTTTTTAAAATTATTTTAATATCTTCTCATCTCGCTTTTAATGTTTGTGTCTTTAAGACCTCTTCCATGGGAGACATTTTGACTTGTCATAGCAGGAAAAGCACAGGTGGATCTAATGAAACTAATGATTCTATTGAAGAGTCCCAACAAGCCTTTAAGGATAAGTTCACAATTTTTCAAGTCTGTCTTAAAACGACAGTCCGGTGCCCATAAGAACACTGAAAGAAGTTTTCTCTTACTGTTCATACTGGCTATTAAAAGATCCCCTTCAAGTGTGCTTTTAGGCTAATGTAAGTGATACAAGCCAAAATTAATTTTGTGCAAAAATGCATTTAAAAGTTTATCTGAAGCTTATATAAAGCCTTTTATCATCAAATCCCCCCTTTGTGTTCCCTCTGACAGTATTTCCCTGTTGTTCTGCAGTGGAACTATAGTAACAGAAAGTGGGTTAGACTTTGGCACTAAAAAGACCATTTTTGCCCCAAAGGAGGCTTGTGGATTTTGGCCCCACTTACATTGTAAGTACATTATGAAGGGATCTTCTTATGACCAGTATGAGCAGGAGGAATGATTATTGCAAGAAAAACCTCTTTCAGTGTTCATCTGGACACCTGACTATTGTTTTAAAAAATGGTGATCCTGTCCTTTAATTAATGCTATTGATTACACCTATGTATTTTTTGGGGGGTTTTTTGCAGTGCATTGTCAAACATTGGGCTCTTTGCCTTGCCTTTAAACAGCAACAGAAGCACCAGAAGATCAAATTTAAACAGAAAAAAAGTCAATATCTGGAATGTGAGGACATCAAAAAATGACCTTGGAACAACTGAACAGTGCAGGCTTGTTCCTTTTTCCACCAGTAATGAATGTGTCATCCTCAAGCTGCTTTCCTGTCAAACACATTTTGTGCTGAGGGAAGGAAACATGCGGATGTTACTCAAGTGTAAAAAGACAATCCACCTTGCCTACTGTCTTTTCCAAAAATGCACATAAGATGTTACATTGTTCAGAGGAAAGCGAGGAAATCTGTATCAGCCTCTAACGTCCAAGAATTGAGTGACTCGTTAAACTATTGCCACAGAGAACATATCAGGAGGAGAGGAATTTGAAGATTTCCAGTTAGCTTAGTAATGAGAAACATGACAGCTGGAATACTTTCCTGGATTTAATATCTTACAGGCACCCGCTAAGTTGCTGTGCTCCCTTAAAGACACCAGGGGGCACAGAAAAGTCTGCAAAGACACATGTGCCAACTGCACATTGTTATCCAGATATTTGAAAGACTACTGCAGTTGTGGCTTGCATATTTTAAAACCGAGCTGGGCAAATGGTATCTCATTGATGATGAGGGTTTGCTCCCTCTGTGGAATTTAAAGAGCAATGGTGGGAATGCCAGGCGGTGGACTGGAACCAGGCCCTGGACAAACATGCCTTTTACAAGAGAGGAGAGATAAATCACAGACAAGTGTTCAGAGAGGGTTATTTTAAAAGGTATGGCCAAACAACTAAAATACCCTGGTATTGTTTCCTCATAGTAGTTGGTGGCTATGGGTTACTACCCTCTTTCTTTAATAGCTACGTTTTGCTATGTAAAATTATATGCTAACTCAGATTTTTAGCTAGCGTGAGGAAGGAAAGCGCCGTCTTTCGCGGCTCATTTTTTAAATATAAGAAAACTTAAGTTTTCCAAGCCATTCACGAGACACCAAATATAATTAACAGGTTTGTAACACTTACACTAACTAGATGGTACTAAGTAATCTAGCTAATTTATTTAAATAACGCTAGTAAAAACAAAATTGCACTGTAACTTTGCTAGATTAACATTAGCTATAACGTAACGTTAACGTAGCTAGCGCTAACGGTACAGGGAATACAGCTTAATGTCACATCTCTGCAAATCACAGCATGTAAGTTTAATGTCTTTAATTTCTTAAAGACATTGAAATCAATGTACTTTAGTTTTTAAAAAACTAACTAAAGTCAAAAATTTTAAAACTCAATAATATCGTACAAAAACAATGGGTTCAAGGGAGGTTTAATAGAATCTAAGAAAGTTTTTTCAATGGTTTATCACTAACGTGCCTGTTATTGTTATATTTAATTTGGAAATACCCATTAAAATACCGATTAAATGAGCCCTAACTTATTATCTTAATTATAAACATAACATATTTTGAAAAGGTACTCAATCATTTCTTTAAAATTTAATTAAGAAAATTAGTCCTCCTTTCATCCCAAAATGAAATAATTTTCAGTTGGATTTCCACAAATGAAAGAGTAACTTTTTAAGACATATTGTGTCTTAAATAGACATAAAATGAACAAAAAAAAGTGACTGCATTTAGTCTCATGATTTCCTTTAAGTTTCCTCTCAGTTTGTTGGTGGTCTTCACTCCTGTTCCAGACTGGAAGAGCTCCGGTCCTGGTTTTCATCAGTCCGCTCCACTGGCCGGAGGAAGGCAGGTAAACTCTCCTCTGTGTAAGTGGCTCCGGCTCCAGTTGCTACAGGTGGTTGTAGTATTTTCCGGGTTTTTATTTGTACTTTCCCCCCTACTTTTCCTTGTGTTTTTTTCCTCCTCTCCCCAGCCTGCACTCTGTCTGGTTGAATTTGAATAGACTTTGGGATGCAACGTCTCCAGTGTACAGCAGCACAAAGTCCCATGCTTTGAAAAACAAAAATATGGCGGGATTGAAGGGTTATGCTGCTTCGCAAACAACACGGGTTACAGGACGGCGATGCGTCTTTGCGGGTTTGTTTTAAAGCTGTGAAGTTTACGCGTGAACAGTTTTCGGTCCCACTGGAGTTATTGGTATGAAATAAACATGCCCTTTCATCAGAGGAGCATTGAGCCGCGGCGTGTTAGTAGGTTATCGGCGAGGGATGGCTGGATACCGGGGGACGAAACCGGGAGACGCAAACTGCGGAAACCTGTTTTATTCTCGTCTTTGGATGAGGTTAGCTGTCACACATTGACCAGCATAATTTACCAACTTTCCGACCTTTCTCGACATGCCAGCGACATCTTCCTGGGCATCGAGATGGAGGCAGGGATGGTGTTCAGAAGATCCTGCAGGATTCAGGGGCGGCTGCACAATCTGCAGGGCGAAGTCCGCAAGTTAGACCCCAAGAAAATCCAAATCCGTAAGTTTTCATCGCTACTCACTTGTTGATAGTCTGTATGTGATTCAGAAATGGGAGTAATATTACAGCCTGTCTTGTAGTATGAGAACTTGGGTATATCTCTTATAAATTCTTCTTCATGGCCTCATACTATAGTAGTATTATAAAAGATCAAGAAAAGTCAGCATAAACATATAAATTAGACCCATAGGCATGTAATATGCTTATAACAAATGTACATACATGGCACCAAAATACTTATGTACCACAATTTCTCATCAAAGACTGATATGAACTAAGTTGAAATTAGTTTAATTTGGAAAAAAAGCATCTGGTTGGTGTGCTTATCATTAGGACCTTTGCTAGTGTGTCATAATTACATAATCATTGGTGTGGATGGAGAGATGCTGGTCAGGTCCAAGGTGAGAGAATGATAGAACCAGGGAGGAGTGACCCATGTCTCCTGAACACATGGCTTTGTTTTTCTTGATTTGGACTAATGTTAAGAGGGGCGTTGAGTACTGTCAGACATGATGGATCTCCTCTCAACGGACTGACCATCTGTGTCGAGGGCTTCAGAGGAGGACACTGAGATCACAGAAGGCCCTGCAACCTTTTTCTCCATTACTTCTTGCTGTTTTATGCGTGTAAACAAAGTTGGTCAACACAGTGATAAATGGGAAATCAATCTCCTTTGCTGGCTTTTGTTGTTTTTGATTTGTTTTGCTGCCCGTATAAACCTACCTCCTGTAGTCTCACAAACAGTAGTTACATATTAACCCAGACTTTGACTCACACTGTGGTGACTGTGCCAGCAGCTACCTAAGAATCGAGAGATAAGCCTGTCATTTGTCTGCTCTGATACAGACCCGTAGCAGAGCCTGTGTGCCCTGACTGGGCTGACAATGCAACTCTATACTACTGCTTTCCTATTTAAAAGGTTGTTATGTGTTGCTGTTTATAAACAGAGTAGTTCAGGGATAATGTTCCTATTGCTTCTCTGCATGGCACCTTTGTTTATCTTATTTGCCTCTGAAATATGTTGCAAAGTAGGATAAAGAAGACAAGCCCAAATTTTGCTGGAACATTGGTGAATGAGGAGGATTAAAGTCCTGACTCATTGCGTTTTGTTCCCTTTTTGCTGCCCTTATTCCTATCTGTTCACACGGTCTGGGTCTGAGGGTGACTCACACTCACAGATTTTAAAAGTAGTTGCAGGGAAATGAAAGCAGAGCAGACAGTAGCTAGACACAAGCAAACGTGATGTATGATGAGCAACTACATGGCGGCTACCTTACTCCTGTGTTACTGCATGGCATGACTTACCTGCTCCTATTATCTACACCTGTTGAAGGTTTGATAGAGTCCAAGGAGGGGTTGGGAGTTCCCTTTTTTTTTTTTTTAAAGGTTCGTTCACTTAGTCATTCAGTGGAAAATAGCAGCTGAAGAAGACAAGGTGTGAGAGAGCAGACTGGAATGCGGTGTGTTATGTGGTGATTTGTAGTTGTCAGCTCCCACGAAGCCCCAAAGCTAACCCTGGAGTGTACAGAAGCACTGACTGACTGATTTATCACAACACAGACATGTGTGCTGGACTGTGTAACTCTCTCTACACAAACAAACACCTGGCTTTTTAAGTGCACTTCCTAGCATTACTCCAGGAAGGGACTACTGGATTTGAATGTGTCATAATACAGAGCAGCAATTGAAGTTGTTTTGAATGGGTATTTGAATGGACGTTAGTGTGTAATACACATAGCTCCCAGAGACAAAGCATCCATAGACATAGTTACGTTATATTGCAGTCCCATCCGCATCTTATTACCCACTAGATAACACAATAGTAATCAACACACTTCACTCCTCCTCCTTGTATGTCTAGTGTTAATTTTAACCTCAAATCCTTAATGAGGTCTCATGACATACTGCCTTGGGGATATAAGTGGCTAGTTAGCCCAAAGAATGTATTACATAATTTTATCAGTTTATAGTTGCATGTTAAAGTATAACTGTGACTGGTCACCCTGTTGTTATCCACTACTGTGGGTCAGGATTCCTACTCTAACCTAAGCTTGGAGATGGATCAGGTTACTGGTGAGGGGCAACTAGAGGGGCCCCTATATGCTGGGAGACTGACATTTAGATAAGGACGTAGTGTGTGTGTGTGTGTCTCGTCTTGCTGTTTGTCTGCCTATGCAGTCAGAGTAATTATCAGAGGACAGTTTGAAAAGGGGCATGATAGGCAAATGGGATTTCCTCCCCATGTGTACTTTGACTGTCTCCTGCCACTGTTAATCCATTTGTGCTGAAGAACTGGTCACCAGTGCAGAGGGCAGAGGTCATTTTCTTGAGCCTCCAAGGGGAACACCTGACACTCAAGAGTCAAGAGTTTAAATAAAGTCTTGTTTGGCTAGCTTGGGTTTCTGCTGCAGGCCGACATGGCTTACCTCAGCTATGGCTGGCTATTAGATTGCTACTGCTACATCCAGATGTATTAATGGCATTAGAGACTATGTGGAAGAACAAGTTAACTTTCATAAAGACACTGGAAATAAAAACAAGAACAGACTGTACAGTCTTGGGACTGTGCATCCATGATGACAACATCATACTTTCTCTGAATATGAGAGGAGGATTGTGGGAGTGGTTCATTTACAGCTGACAGGAGATCAAATTTATGGTTAGATTTTCCAAATAAAACAAATTTCAATGTGCAAAAACAAATATGATTTGTAGAGGATGACAGTTTCAGGAACTGTAAATTAAGTTATTTTTGGGAGAACTCTGGATAGCCTTGTATTGCGTCCATTGTGGTGATCACCAGGGACATCATTCTCCCAGATTCTGAATAGATTAAGAACCACTCCTGACATGTCACAAATTTGAAGTTGACTTTTAAGGGAAGTCTGTCTTACGAAATATATCACTGGGTAGAATAGGGAGTATTGCTATTTTAATATTGAAAGTAGGTCGAACTCTCGTGAAGGTTAATTGAAGTTAGGAGAGTCCTGGGGACTCCCTGTCAGATATATTGATGCCCACTAGCTACCTGCTACTGTGGGGCTTTAAAATAGACATACACACACACACATATTAAGCAAAAAAAGACAGTCTGAAGCGGACATGTTTCTAGCTGACCTGCTAATATCTATAGTCCATCTTTCTCTCTCTCTCTCTATCTCTGTCTCTCTCTCTCTCTCTCATACACATCGTGTGGGACAAAAAATTGATATTGCAACATATCACGAAATTTCCACTTGTGATATGTATTGATATGCTGGTGGCAACATTTTTTTTAAACATAGGACCGCTCAGAATTGATTCAGCTACTTTGACTTATTGCTACCAGAGCACCATTACCTACCCTCCGCCTCCTTATGGCAGTTGTAGGTGACAACTAAAAAGAAATGCAAGTAAAATAACCAGCTGCAGTCAGACTCTCTGTCTGTGCTGAAAACATAGAGAGTCCACTGGAGCTTTGACAATCACTAGAAGCATATTCATGCCCTTTGTGAAAGTTTCTGTGTGGTACCTGTGTTGTAGCGGAGCTAGCGGCTCTACTACGAGAGGCTTTCCGGTGTGTTTGTGTTTGTGGGGGAGTGTCAGTACATAGCCATAGCCCAGCTATGTATCATGTTAGTGTTTAGCCTACTGTTGTCACTCGTCAGCCCTGAATATCTTGTAAAGCTCTGAATATAGCACAATTAGTTATCGGCAGGTCGTGTGTTGTTTACTGCCACAGAAAAGGAATAAATCTTTGGGTTATTAGCACGATGTCGCCTGTCTGTTGTCTCTTATCAGACTTGCTAACTCTACCAGCAGCTCTGTGAGAGGCACAAACTGAAGCTACAGTTTAGCAGTGTTGTGATATTTATACTTGGTGGCATTTCTTTTCTGTGAAATGAATGTTCTGAATGTTTGAATCACCTCTGTTGTGATATATGATGTGATCGTGGGGAGAATATCATATTGTGAGATCATCTGTGATTCCCACCCCTAACACACACACACACACACAAAACTGGCAGTGCATTCCTCCTTCTATCCCTTAGATATTTATAGACTTATGTCTTTGCCCGATGATCTTTCATGTGTAGCATGCTATCATGGTTAGTGTGTGTTGCTGTGTTGAAGTGCTTCTCAAGGACCTATGTGTTTGTATGTATGTGTGTGTGTGCATAGATGGGCTTGTCTGCTGATAGATATTTTTCCCAGGCTGGCACTACACTGGGCATGAGTGTTTGTACATAAACAGAGCTACTCAGTAATAACGATAACGACAGTGAAACTAAACTGCTTGAGTGAGATCAAAGTTGCGTCCCCTGTCACATGACAAAGAAAAACTAAACCACAGTCATGCCTGGATAAACTAATAGCTGTTTATGGATTTTTAACAAACTTCTTTTCCTGTTTGCTACCCAAACACACACTCGCATACACATAACACACCCCTGTTTATCCCACCTCAATTCCCCCTAGTCACTATTCACTCAGGCCTGCAGTGGTGCCCTCCATTCATCGATAGAGAGCAGTCATTACGCAGCCAGAATCCACAAGTCAGTTCCCACATGGATCGTTCCAGCAAAGGGAGCCTGGCCTGCTTCTAGAAGTTGACCTGGTTCTTTAAGGAACAAAAGGGAGGGGGTCAGAAAAATAGGGCAAAAGAGTGGGAAAGGCCTGTAGCATTCAGAGAAGGAAGGAATATTGCCATTGACCAGAACCTGACTTGGCCTGTGTGTATGTGTATGTGCGCAAACATGCAGTCGGCCTCTCTCACGCCTCTGTGCAGACCGCCCAGGATGTAGATGCAACCTTGGCCAGGACTCAGAACAGTTTTAGAAAGTGAAAATCCATGGGAGAAAGAAAGAGAAATGACTGAATGCAAGTGTTGTTCGTCAGGCACAATGTGTGTTTGAGGAAGTGACTAATTATCAGCAGCACAACCACAACATCTTTGACCTCTCTTGTGTTTTTGTTTTTGTGTATGTACAGTGTATGCATTTCCTACAGCAGTCTGTCAGTGTTTCCATAAGATACTTGTTGATCATCACATGTTCTGACTCCAGCTGCTTCTACTCAGCTCTGTACTGCAGTTCCTCTGCTTAATAAAACTAAATCTGTTGGAGTCTGATTTGCTCTTGATGGTATGAGACAGTAAAGTTAATAAGAAAAAGGCTAAATTTAGAGTTGTGTGTGTGTGTAAGTGTGTGTGTGCGGGGCTGACTGTGTGTAAGCCCTGGTTTGAGCAGTGGTGTTAAGCCTGTGCAGACTGCTAGAAAATCAGTGAATAGCAGATCACTCTGTACTAGTGTATTATCACTTTTTTCATGTCAGTGTTAGATGATGGTCCTCAGCTGTTTTTCCACATTTCATGGTAGGTTCATGGCCACATTTCCTGGCTATTTCTGCACATAGTAGTGTGACTGAACCATAGACTATAAAAAATAATGGACGTAGCCACCGTGATGTCACCTATTGGTTTGTGGACCCCTGTTTTGAAGCCTGGAGTTTGCATTTTGACTGTCGCCATCATGGATTTTTGGAGCCATAAGTGACCATATTTGGACGAGAGGGTGGAGCTGACCCTAATGCTAGCTGCTAGCTTGGTTAGCTCGGTGCATTTGCAGTCTATGGTTAACTGTGATAATGCAAATGCTAATTTTCGCTGAAAAACAGGCTTAAAACCATTAAAACAAAATGTACTTTCTGGAAAAACTGAACATCCGACTCCTTGGAGGGTCTTTTAGTACAACCAAATGCTGAACATGACTTTTTTTAGGTGACCAAAGTGTTACAATTAACTTTCATGAACTGAAAACGGCTATGCCTATACTCTGTGAATCGAGGGTTATGCCATGGTTACGTTACCTAACCAACGTTGTCACAATGGTAGCGACTTGCCCGTGACGGCACCCACCTGTCACTCAAAGTGGCTACGCCCCTTAATTGTGCATAACTTTAAGCCTTATTGAAATTGAAACGGGTGAGTTATATGAAATATCATTACTGTACATGTCATGAACGGGGAAATGAGCTATAGAGACCGAAACCGTTTTTTGTACCAGGCTGTAAACATGTTCGTTTCTGGTGTAAGGTTGGGCATTTTAACATGGGGGGGGGGGCTGAACTCTAGTCAGACTTTTTCTCACAGCAATTTTCTGAGTAAAAGACAAGTCATGAGATTTACTTATAGAAAGTGATGAAAATAGCATGAAATTACTTCAGCAGTGGGATGGTGACTGATGTAAGCAGAGAACAGCTGCCCTTGATTGATTTGGTCTTCCACTTCCTCATCCATATTCTTAACTTCTTGTCTGTTAAAATACCCCTGAAATAGTCTCTGTTTGGATCTAACTGATGCATGGCTTAGACATAGCTTGCGATTTTTATAGTCTTTGTCAAGATTTACACACACACACACACACACACACACACACACACACACAACTTGCAGGTTGGCAAGTTGGCAGTTGTGGGGTAATCCAGGGTTTAAGCAGCTAGTGGGGAGATGAGTAAGATTTAATCCTCACTGTAGTGACCTCTGCTTGGAGAACGATTCATAGATGGAATGGGACATCCCTCCGACTCCCCGATCTTTCTTGTTTGGGTGTTAAGTTTTGTCTTGCAGTTCAAATGTACTGAAAAGTTTGCATATTTATCAGTTTAACAATTGAGTTCACGTTCCCCATGTCTTCACACTGTTAACACTGCAGTTGTCAAAGTTGACTAAACTGTGCCTTGTTTTTCACTTCTTTTACACAAATGGATTCAGTAACCAGATTTTTTGGAATTCACGAATTCTTCTCTCAATCTGACTCGACCACCAGTAAAACTCCATTTTGCACGTTTGCATTTATTGTGTTTTTTTTGCGTTAAAACTGTTAAATGTTAACATCAAAAAGGTAAAATAACACAACATTTAAATAGCAATTTGCTACATTTCATAGAATATATAATGTATATACACATTGGTATGTATATGCTATTAGATTTAATATTTTTTGATGTATTACAGCCTATTTATTCCATTACTGTGCATGCTGAAGAATGATGCATTTCAGAGTAGTCGAAGAGTTCAAGGTCATGGTCCAGATTTTAAACAACTATACTTTTGGTGAAAAAATAGCCAGATGTTCTGTTCCAAATTTCCTCTGGAAAACCAAAAAAAGAGGTAAATGGACAGTAGAGCTCAGATGAAGCCTGTTGAGAACAGATGAGCCTGTGCTAGCTGTTGTTAAGGCTTTGTTAACCCACTTTTAACCAGGCAAATTGAAGATTAGCAAATATACCTTTTTTAGAGAGGTTGCGTACTCCCAACACAACATCTGACACAACATTTGTAAAGCTTGTGTTAAGTGTGTGTGTGTGTCTGTGTGTGACTCTGCATAGATGTGACATGATGTTTCAGCATATTCCATTGTCAGTCAGTCACTCTCCCTTTTTACCTCAGCTGTCCCTCCCTCCTTCCTCTGTTTTAAACTCTCTTCCTCTTTCCCCCCTCTCTCTTACTCCCTGCCCTATATCTCTCGCCCTTTCTGTCTTCCTGTTTTTTCATATGGCTTCCAGACCTTTCCTCTCTCATCTCTGTCCATCCTCTGCACTTTGATGTCAGCCCATACTGTCGTTCTGACCACAACAAAGACAAAGCTTCTGCTTGCCCTTCATCTTTCTCTTGCTTTTTGTCTCTTTGTACATCTCATTTTTATATCTCTCTACCTTTTTGCTCTGCTTCTGTTTATGCTTTTTTTTTTTTTTACCGTGTTCTCTCTTTTCAATTGTTTTTGATAATTATTATTTATCTAGTAGACTTTTTGGTTATAACTGTAGTTAGGCTACTTGTAAGGAGCGGAGGACTGAGCTTAACACTCTGCTTCTTTTTGCATGCACACTCAATCAGTATAATTATAAGCATGTCACACCCTGATTATGTATGACCACATTGAGGTAATACTCCAATTAATATATTATTATGGTTTACAATTGTCTGGTTTTTCTAGTAACATTTGCTTAATGTCTGCACGCATATATGCTAGGCCATACTTTTCTGAATAGAGCCACACAATAAGTAAGGGAAACTGCAGGGATGTTGTTGGTGTCTATTGTTTTTCATTCCATTGTCTGAATTATGGAGGAGGCAGGCGGTCTCAGTAGGTCTGTAGTCTATAACTGCATGTGGATGCAGCAGTGTAGTGTGTTTCTGATGAAGAAAAAGAGAAAATGTATGCTTTATTGTCATGTGTTATATATGTCTGTTTCTAGAAAACTTAATACACTGTATTTGTATTTTTTTCATGCATCAGGAACAAAGGTTAACATTTTGAATCCATAGTTGTCATTGTTTTAAAATAATTTGTTCCCTGTGGTTGTAATGGACAAGTTGAGTTTGAAAGTTGAGTCTGTGGTGTAGCTTGGTAAATTGTTTGCTGTGTACGTACCACCAAAAGAGCTGTCAGGTGATGTACCGAGCACAGTAACAGCCATATGGAATTTCTACAGCGACATGGTAAACAGGGAGCGTGTTGATTTTTCCACTGGCTCGGAAAACAGTTGTCAGAGCAAAATGGTATTAAGATATCTAATATCAAGGAGTGGAATGATCAAATCTGCATTGTTACGTTTGTTTTGTTTCGTGATTTGATAATGCCCTTCCAATGATTGGGATCTAACTAATGATGATCTGGTTAAAATCACCGACTGATGTTATCCTGACAGCAGCTTTACAGCCAGGTTGGGATCGGCCGTCTAATTCAGCCCACACCATCAGTGAGATACGCAGCTGTTCATTTTCCCAGCTGCTGCAAACAGCTTTGTTCATTGGTCTTTACAATATAGTCTATATTTTCGGTCATCTAAGTCACCATCTGATGCACTTAATTACCTTCTATTCACATTTTCATAGACGAATAAACCTGTGTTTTCAGATTTTGCTGTTTTTTCCTATCCTGGTTATTGTGTATTTAGACTATTTTTTTTGAAACAGTTAATCAAAGAACCTTTAAAACAATGCCAGCTACTGTATCGTTGTGTTATACCCCTTTTACACAAAGCAACAACTTGGGAAAAGCCATGTTACTGTGCCATATTAAACTGTCACTATAACCCTACTTTAGTAAATGCTGTGATGACTTCTCTTAAACACAACTTTCACTCCTCTTGATTACAAAGATGCATGAACAGCGTTGTAGAGTGTCAGATGTTGCAGCGTTTCATAACCGACATAGATTATGTTTTAGCAGGGATGTGAACGACAACACACATCCCTACAGTACATGACGTATAGAAGCAGGTGGGAGCTCATCTTACAGGGGGGACATAAAGGCTATTGTTATCCAGCATCTGCACTTTACTGCACTCAAGGCCTGGAAAAACACATATACTCTGACTCCATGACCGCTTCAGGAAAAATAAACAGGGATTTTCTGCCACATCTGTCACTTGTGCCACTTAACCAGTGCACGCATGGAGACACACAAGCGCACACGCCCATGCACACCAATTCAGTGAGTGGTACGTCCTGCAGCCATCCTCATGATTCACGTTAGAAGCTGTAGAGATGTGGCAGGAGTCTCATCCCAGTGCGCATCAAATCACACACGAAATATCAATATAGACCTGCAGAATATAGACCACCGTGAGCTAGCGCTTGATCTTAATCTGTCGTGTAGGCTAAATGAAACAAGCAACAGTTGAATTTGAGATCCAGCTGAATATTTGTACTTGTCATGGGAAGATGAGAATTTGGGGTGGAGTGTCTGCTATATTTGGATTGGCAGATAATTCCTTAGAAACAGCTGTCCCTTGGCTCTTTCCAGGAATATTTTTAGTCTTGTAAACACTGGTGACATTAGACAACTTGAATTCCCTCAGCTGAATAAACACGCCGACTAACAAGAGTGTGATTAAGGCTTTGTCTTAGGCTGGCAGACATAATATTTAGCTGAATGTGCCTCATATTTTGGATACACAGTAGAATTTATTTATTTTTTTAAATGAAAAGGTGATTTATTGTGGTAGGATTTAGGCAGATAGGTTTCTGTGATGGAAAAGTCCCTGATTTGAGTCAGTGGTACATAACATGTATCAACTATCAGCAGTGGAGATGATGGTGGTATTACATCACTGTTGGGTGAGTGAGTTGTGTTTATTATTACCCCAGGCAGTCTAAACACAGAGTGGTCACTACTATGGGAGTAAATTACCAGCAGCACCATACAAATGCTGGTTAAATTTCAATCAGGCTGTGTGGTGTTTGGTGGGCAGCAGACTGGGGTAATATGTCAGGACATCATCCTCGATTAATTGAAAAAAAATGCAAAAATGTTAGTGAATTTTGAAATTCATTTGCGCGCTTGTTGCTGTGTCAAAAAGGTTTCCTGTCTTGGTCGCCGCTCTGCCCTCTGTGTGTTTGTGTCAGAGAATGGCGACACAATATGTTGCCCTCAATTCCTACAAACGGTCAAAGGGTCCATTGTCAACATGTTGACCTAGGTTATTATATATACTGTGTATACATACCCCACCCCCTACTGCACAACTCCCATGCACACATACGGCACAGTACTTGCATCACGCATTATATTTATGGCTTGGGTCGTTTCAGTTTTGTTGTGCAATTTTAAATGTTAAAATCAGTATAGTTCTGTACGTCTTACTTTGTATTTATTGTAGTCATGATGCCCCTCATTATTAATAACTGACCATGATTAACATTCCCACAAAATGAGAAAAAGTTTGCTGGACTTAACAGCAATGTACAGACTACATTATAAGAAAAGACTATGTGAATCTCCTACAGAAACTGACTTGTAGTTTTTGAGTTGGCCCCTATTCAGGGGATCCCCACCCACCCTGTTAAGGCCAATTCATGCTTTCTGCGTTCGGCGTCCACGCTGTTCGACAGCTGTGAACTTGTGTGAACTTGTGGACAGCCTGCAGACGTGCACCCACACGCAGTTCCATACATACTACAATCGGGGGTCTGTGGACACAGATGCATTTCACATGTGCGTACTAGTAAACAGGGTTGCAGACTTGCTGGATCATATTTAATTGTCTCACCGGCACTTTAAACAACACACCCACTCCAACACAGCCCCTTGTATTGTTTTAAAGAGGACTGTTTTCAGTCTGAATGCAGCTGAGGAGTTCCTGTATGTTGCTGAACAACAAGAAAAAGTTGAAAAAAGAAAAGTGACAGCTTCCTGTTTGCATTTCTAGCACACGCGCAGTTGGCGCTTACAGTCCGTGCTGTCACAAATTTTGGGCTGCGTGTGGACGTCCACAGAGGGCTCTTCTTTTGAGGCTGTGCTAGCTAGCAATGATTAAGTTGTAGAATCTTTTTTGATGCCTTTGGCCTCTAAACTGAAGTGAAGCAGCAAAAACTGATTAAATAAAAATGGTAAAATGTGAATACCTCCTCTCTCCCATTTCTTTGGTGACTGTAGTAACATGTTTCTAATCTCTCTGTGCATTATATGGCATCTGCATGCTGTTGGACATGAGGACGTCTAAGGTCTCATAGAAAAAAACCAACTTGGAAATCCTGAAATTTTATCTGGTTTAGAGTTAAAGACTTTGGCGTCGTTCTGACAGGTGTTTAACATTGTTGTTGGCTTAGTTTCTAACAACCCACTCGTTCATCAGATCTGCTAGTCTGTTTTTGTCCGTCTTCATGTCTACCGTGGAGTTACTTGAGAGTTGTGGAGAGACTTATGAGACTAACAATAAATGACTGTCTTCTTTCTCTGTCAGCTGTGTTGTTGTAGCGGAGTGTTTCCTCCCTCTCTTTTCCTTTTTTTCTTCGATTCAGTTTAGCCCAGTACAAGTTTCTTAATTTTCGTGAGAAGACTTGGCATCAAATAGACATTAGAGCTCAACAGAAAAGAGAAGAAGAAAAAATTCTAAATCGAACCTTCATCCTGACTTTGTTTGGTTTGGACATATCAACCTGCAGCTGGATGCCACACACACACACACACACATACACATACACACACACTAACACACACTGTTTGAATCGATTTATTTATTGTGCTAATTTGTCTATTAATTACTCAAAACAAATAGGCCATAATGTGATGCTTTTTACTTTCCTTTTCTTGCCTGAAGCATACTCCTGGCTTCGTCATCCATCTCATCCCAGAACGCTGTGTGTGTGTGTGTGTGTGCGCGCGTGTGCGTCTCTTAAAAAGTGAGAGAAAGCGACTGTCATTGTGAAATATGACATACTCCACACAGGAATCCCCATTGACTACTGAATCTTCTTATGTAGCAGCTCTTGCTGTCTGTTCCTCCTCATCTGCCTCATCCACAGAGACCTCATTGTGTGTATTTTGTGTGTGCGTGTATGTGCCATACATGTGTGCACTTAAAGGACCATTTTGCCGATAATGTTTGGCCCAGGATCTGCTCTCCTATTGGTCAGCCCACATTAAAGGGAAACTTTTGTATTTTTCAGCCTGGAACTTTTACTCTCATCATTTTGTGTCTAAGTGACTAATGGGGACAACAATTTTTGAAATCGGTGCAGTATTGAGCGAGAGCGCTTTAGCCGGCAGAAACGGGCTGCAGTGTTATCCAATGCAGCAATTGCGCCCCGTCAATGTACGTCAAATAAAAGTGCTCGTTTTTGCTACTGACAGGCTCATATTGTTTAAGTGTCTGACAACGTTATGGAAAGGATCCCTACATAGATGTACATTGACGGAGCGCAGTGGTCCCAATGGATTACATCGCAGCTCGTTTGGCGGCTGCCAGCTGAAGTGCTCTCGCTCAATACCGGACCAATTTCAAAAATTGTTGTCTCCATTAGTCACTTAGACACAGAAAGACGGGAAAATATGGTCCAGGTTGAAAAAGACGAAAGTTTCCCTCTAAGCCTCCAGGGTTGTATATGTGAAAAACAGGTGTGTGTGTCCCCTCTCATAACAACCATATAATGTTTCTCTGTCCTCCTCCCTTTCCTTTCCTTCCATTTTTCTGTTTCCCATGTGTTCTTTCTCTCATGTATTTCCCTTTTTCTCATACATGCTTCATCTAATCTCATGTTTTCTTTCTCACTTTTTGTCTCTGCCATCTTTTTCTCATCTCCTTGTGCTGCACGGTGTCATTTTTCTTCCTTCTACAACCTTATGAATCACTCAAATCAAACAAAAATCTTCCAAATACTGTAAGTAAAGCCTTGGACTATCTCTTTAACTTTTCTCCTCTCCTTTCAGTGGTCTGGATTAGTTCAGAAAGAGTACAGAAAGTAGAAAAATCCAAAACACCCGTTGTGTAATCTGTTAGATGTACAGCCTCTGCACCATGATGAAGACACATGTACTGTGACTCTCTCTCTCTCTCTCTCTCTGACACACACACACACACACACACACACACACACACACACACTGTTTGAAGGTAATAGAAGTGCTTTTATGGTTGTGATGCGGTCTATTAAACATGAAAGTTGCCTGAAGGGAAAAAAGAGGTTCAAGGGCGCACAGATATATACACACACAACGCACAGAGCGCAATACTATGGATAAACACACACACACACACAAGTCAATAGCCCGATAGCATAACTTTGAGAGCATAATTATGCTTTTCAGTACATGTCATTAGTAGATGAAGTGAGCTGCATCATAACTCATTAAAAGATAACAATACTAGAGGTTAGTGTTGACAGTTTTACGACCACACCATTATTTTCTCTTCCCAGTGAAAATTATGACCATCCCATTGGGTATATTTAACCAGAGCAATTTAACTACATTCAGATTTAAGTTTCTTCATAAATGATTATAGAATTTTGTCTTATGGAAGCTATTCAACTTTGTTATAAACCAGAGGGAAATTTGGTTTTGCAGACAGCCATTAAACACACTGACAATTAGCTCCATTTTTAAGGTTACTTGTTGATGAAAATTAATTAGATGTTAATACAAGACAGTAACAGATAGAGCAGAAGTATTCCAAGTTTTCTAATATAAATAAGAGTCATGGTTATTCATTGTGCTGGAATTTCTGTTACAATATTTTATATCATGATAGAGGCCATTATGTGTCATTGTATGCACAAGCTGGTTCATATCAGTGTGACTGCAGGGGCAAACAAATCTCTAAAGTTGTAAGATAGTCTTTTAAAAAGCTGGAATCAGCTGTACACTACAGTATATTAACTTACTAAATCATAAAGTGATTTCAGTTTTGCAGAAAACAACTAAAGCGATAAAAAGGTGTACGATAAACATACACATTTGGATGAAGTAAAAGGACGCAATACCTCATTACTACATAACAGAACATGTTACCATATTGGTGTATTACTGTCATTACATGTTGCAAGAGACTATATCATAGTTTAATCTTTTGTCCCAACCTTATTTGTGCGGGTCAGGTTTACACATGCATATGCACTCATTGAGTAACCCTACACATCTATATGTTAGATTGTTCTTCTTAACATCCAGCTGTTTTGTCCGGATGTGCAGGAGTGTATGTGGACGTGCGTGCGTGTGTGTGTGTGCGTTCGGGTGCACGCACAAAAGAACAAGAGAGCACATTTAGTGACGCCCTCCCATGCCACACAGTGAGAGGGGGATTCTCGGAGTCAGTGATGGGGATTATGAGGAATATAATTTCATACGGCTATAGAATAGTTAATCTCCTTAAGCCCTGCTGGAGTCTGCACGCCCATTCCTGTTACTGCCCAGCAAAGAACGTGCAGCCGAACAGACAAAGTTCGATGTGTGTGTCTGTACATGTGTCTTACCTGATGGTTTATAAATAAGACGGGTGTGGAGACATGTCATTATGGATATCTGTAATTACAGGTTACTTTGAACTGTGTTTGAATGTTGGCATTTGAACTTGTTTTATAATATAAAATCCTTTTAATCCACGTCCCAGTGAAATGCTGCGAGCGAGTGCTGCTCACGTACTACGGCCACATTGCCATTTAGCTGCTGCTGTTGTTGGCCAGAATTTCTCTCTGTCCCAGACATTGAGGTTTGTGCTGGTCTGCCGATTCAAATGGGGTCAGATTTTATACGTAAACATGACTTTTTTCCTGCCTAAACACTTTCCCAAGACAGATTTGACTTTTTCTTGCTCCAAAGGTGCCTTGCTCAAGAGTATTTCAGCAACTGTTGTTTAGGGAGATTTGACTCGTCAAACCTTTTGATCACAGATCCGAATGTCTACTTTCAAGGTTATTGGCAGCTTGTGTCCTGGCGTATTGAATCAGCTGTGCTTTTGACCTTCTCTTTCTCTCTTCATGCGTGGAGGGAGACGGAGGCTGTGTGTGTGAAACAAGCCATTACCATTACAGCTGTTTAATTAGATGTGTGCCCTAGCCTCAGGTATTTTTTAACAAAAGGTTTTAGATTCTCAGTGCTGTTGGTTCAACAATGCTTTCAAAGTTTGCACAACACACCTACGTATGTGTTTATTTTCTCAGTAGGAATAGGAAATCCAGTTCCTCCATTTTGTAAAAGATCACTCAATCCTTGCCCAGGTCCATAAACAGTAGATGGGACATGAACCAGTGCACAAACCCTCCCATTAGCTCTCCAGTCTGATAATAGTCTGTGCAAAATGTCAGAATTGACACTTCTGTAATTAGTGAAATTGCATAAGAGCAAAAGAATAAGTATCTATGTCAGTGGTCCATTCATTCTAGTGTATAAAAGTAAAGTGTGAGACAAAGACTCCTCATTAATGTGAGATGTTGTTTGTCTGATATTTGGGCTTTGAGGGCTATTTTCATTCTAAAAAAAAAAAAAAGAGAGTAAAACCCTTTGCATGTAGACGGAAAAATGTTGTAAGCTGCAAGATACGTCAACTCTGCTGCATTGTTTAAAGATCTGAATGCATTTGTCCCAGGTGTAGGATATGAATCAGTCTCGTGCAGTGATACTAGCATATCGGATAACACTTGTGCACTATTAATCTGGGCTAAAGTAGTTGCAGGGCAGTTTCACTCTGGCTGGATTCACTGCTGTACGTGAAGGATCTGGTTCCTACCTCTGAGGCATTTTGTCTGTAATCAGGATTTGTGTGTTGAACTGTTTCTACTGTAGCTGTATGGAGTCATGGTGTTGAGAGTGTAATCCTTGTTCAACTCCTCACTGTTTTTGCTTCACTTGATCCAAGTTGTGGTGCTTCTTTTCCTTCAGAAAACCAGGGAATGTTATTTAATGTTATGTTTGTGTGTGTATATGCAGATGAACTGATTTATTTGTTTTACCTGTCAGATCATCTAAACTATGTCATAACCTCTCAAGTCTTGTCAAATTTATAAACACTGTTTTTGCCCATCTTTCATCCTTAGCTGACTGTCTCTTACTCACTCACTCACTCACACACACACACACACACACACACACACACACACACACACACACATTCTCTCAAACATCCCTCCTTCGTTTGATCCGTTAACCTCAATGAGGCCCGCAGCAGTTAACAGGGCGGCACCACATAAAAGAAAAAGCCCCCCATTCTTTCAATTAAGCTCTCTCAGTCTCAACAGTATGGCCTACTGTCTGCTAGAATCATGATGAATTCACCCCATCAGCTGCACTCCTACTGTCAGGGCCTCACCTCCACCCTACCCCCAACCTCCTGGGACTCTTGGAAAAACGTGGTCTAGAGGCCCAAAGGTCCTGGGTGAAGATGGGGGAGTGAAGCAGGTTAATAAGCCCAGTAAAGGCTCTTGGCCTTGGGGGAGTAGAGATCCTCTGGGTCCTTGAGACCCTGGAGTTCTGGCAATGAGACTGAGGGTCTTTGTTGTGGGAAGACTGAGGCAATGATGAGTGGTCTGGATGAAAATGTCAGATCCCCTAGGGCTGGCAGGAAAAGAGAAATCCATCAATCTTTCTCTTTTATCAATCTTTTATGAATAAGTCTGGTCTTTGTGCTGCATGTTGTTATCTTCTCACCCATTTTGCTATTTTGTCTTCTGTGTTATCTCCTCTTTTACTCTTTCTCTCTTTATTTTTCCATCTTTGTGTTCTGTTTCTTCTCATATGAGTAAATTACAAACAAGGAAACACTGCACAGAGACTCTGCAGTAATGCAACCCAACAGACCTGTCTCGAACATCCTTCCTCCTCTCTCATGGATCATTTTGACTCCCACACACAGCTGCGAAGAAAAAGCTGAGTCATGTCGTAGTTATTACTCATTAAATTCAACAGGAAAAGAATGTATATGGAAACTTGAATGCAGAAAACATATACAGTTTACTGTTGCATCTAAAGATAGTAGAAGAAAATGTCAGTGTTTCCTCTATAATTGTACAGGCCTAGCGGGCCGCCAGGTCAACGAGAGCCCCCGACAGGCAAAAAAAAAAATTTTTTTAATGCCAAAAATAACGCCAAATATCCATTCATTCGGAAATCAATAGCATTTGGGAGCCTTTGTGCTGCACTATTGCTCCTTTTACATATGTAATAATAGATTAATATGTAGTATTTGTGTGTAGCGGGTGAGTGAGTGGTTGAGTGAGAGAGCGAGCAGCAGAAAAGTGACGGTGAATGTGAGCGGAGCAGAGGAAAAGGTTAGCAGTAAGTTGTCAGTCTGGCAGTAAATGTACGGTGCAGACTACAGTGTGTCAGTGAATAAATGCTTGTCAAGGCCAAGAAAAGTCACGTCTGCTGTTTCCCCAAGTGCTGGAAAAGTGAAGGGGGTTAGCTCCAAAAGTTAGCACCTGAAGACTCTAAACAGAGAAATAGAGAACGGAGAAATGTGCGGTGGCTGAGTCTCCCGACTTTTGCTCATACATAGAGACACCGCTAATGTATAACGTTCTCCTCTTAGCCTTTTATTCATGTTTATTCTTTGACTCAACTTCCAAACCTCAGTCCATCTGTTGTATTTAGCTCATTGCGTCCCCTCTGCCCCCTCCCACTCTTCTCTTCATCTTCCCCTTCTTTACTCCCTCCTCCTCTCACTTTTTCTCTCTTTTTGTGTCTGTCCTGAAAGTGTTTTTTGGACCAATGTATGTGGCGTTAAGGCTGACAGGTCAGACAGGACTATACACAACAGAGAGAGGAAAATAAAGGCTAATTCCTTCTGGCAGACCAGCACAGTTACACGCTTAAAATCACAAGTAGACACACACATACACACACACACACACACACACACAGATTCTTGGCCAGTTTTGAGCCCTCCCAGTAAGCTGACCATTCTGCAACAGTCACATCTCAGTGGCTCCATAGAAAGACCGGGAGCCAAGGAAGGAAGGGAGGGAGTGGAAATGAAAGGATAACGTGGAGGAGCTGAGAAGGTGAGAGGAGGATAAAAAGTAAGAATAGAAGTGTTGGAGACCGCTGGGAAAAAGATCACAATCTATAAACATTTTATAATTGATATCATGGTCATTATATGTAAGTATTGCTACTGTTTGTCATTAGATTTATTTTTCTTTTATGTAATGGTCATTTGTAGTGCACTGTATGAGCATGAATAAGCATGTGAGACATTGAGAATTGAACCATGGGCACTCCAATGCCATATCTCAACTGTATATGTAAAGAGTTAAAATAAAAAAAATAAAAAAGATAGAGATTCTTCCAGAAGTTGCCCCAGATACGACTGGGTTCCTACATAGCTCTAGAAATTAAATGAGTCCCAATACTTGCATGTGCATCGTTTCAGCCACACCCGTCGTCTTGCTTTTTTGTGGTATAAACTCACCTTGATGCATTCAGGGATGTGACATAGAAAATGAGTCAGTGAGTGAAGAAGGGGGGAGAGTCAGAAGAAAGAAAAGTAGAGAGGTTAGGAGGGGAAGGGGGCAGGGTGAAGGCAGAGGGGAGTTTATGGTAAACGCTAACAACATAACTGGGTGTCCTAATTGGCCAGGGAGGAGTGTGTGTATGTGTGTTTGTGTGTAAAAGAGAGAGAGAGTGAGTGAGAGACTCTCCAGGAAAACAGCTGTCTGCATGGTTTCTTAAGGCTGGGGGCATTAGGTCGGAGAGAGCCCCCATAACCAGCTAAGCCATCCAAACAGACACACACACACACACACCCTCTCGTCTCCTTCACCATATGGGAACCCAACCCAGCAGGCCTTTCATGTGGTTGCGGGCAGGGGAAGAGATGGGAGGGGAGGCAATTTCAGAAGCAGGGAGGTGACACACGAGGTCTTAGCAGTTCTCCTCTTCCACTCCTCCTTGCCTCATCCCTTTGTTTCTTGTGCAACTCCTCAAGGCTTAGACAAGTTGGGGTGCATTTTTTTTTTTTTCAGAGATTTGAAGCAACACTTTGGTTTGCGGTTCGGGTGGTTCAACCCCAATAGCTTTCTGTTCTCTGCCAAAGTTTGGGCGGAGTGCTTTGGGTGTAGTTGACTAAGTTTTGCCACATGTGCGGTTAAGCAATTAAAGGATTGCACCCCGATACTTTCTGAAAGGCTTTTTAGCACACTCACTCAAAACACTAGGGCTGTACACAACTCAGAATTTCATCAGTCAAATTGGATTTGGCTGTTCAATACGAAGATTCGATTATCTGTTCCTTTTTTTCCCATATAGACTATCTGGCAACCAGAAAATCCATTGGCATGAGTTTCAGTGATGATTTCAACCTCATTAACATAGTCAAATGCAACATAGTCATGGGAACATATTTTTGAGCATTTATAAATCAATAAAAGACAGCTGCATATGATGCAAGATCTGAATTGTGGCCTATTTGAATTGGCGACATGCAATGTTGGGCTACCATATGGATTAATGGAATAATGAGACAGGCAGCGCACATGTATTTCTGTTTAAATCAAGCTCTTAGAGCCTATTTTTTTGTTTCACTTTAAACATTAAAAACATGTAAATGAATAAACAAATGAAACAGTTTAAAATAAATTCATGGCATTGCCCATTAAGAAATAAATAAATAAATACATCTCTTCTTCAATAGGATAGGCCTACATCTTTATTTCTCTGAGGCGTCTCCAACTGATAGTATGACTCATCGACTTTCAGGTGGCAGTAATACAATCACATAGACTTCAGCCAGGACTAGAATTAATCATGTAACTTCTAAATGCACTATAAATACATCTATAAAGAAAATACTTCATAGGCTTTCTTGACTTTCCGAAGAATGGATTTTCATTTTACACTGACGCTCTCCCATTGTATTCTGAATTGTGTTTGACCACAAAGTCCAGCTCTAGATAGACGTGTGCTGTTGCCCTTCCCATTTTTCCTCATTCTCTGTTCTCATTTAATCTCTCCTCCCCATCACCCTTCTCAAACAGAAGCCCATTGTATGAGCTCACGTCTACCAGCCACTCGTAGTATGGGCCAGACAGCTTGAAACATAGTAACACCATAAAGTCACACGAACACTCATATCCGCTCACACAAACACATTCCAGTTTGCACTCTGTGGTTTGTTTTTCTTTGTGGGTCACTGGGACACTGTAAATGGAATCAGGTCACATTTCCATATACCCGAGTAGAAAAGATGAATGTAGACTGTAGCAGACGTACTGTTCGATTTCCAAACTTTACACTCCCCTTTCACACTTAAAGACACTAACTTGCCCAGATATGACTATCATATCTGCTTTCGGCACAAAGATCATATCCTTCCCCTCAGGTGTGCGTGCACATGTGTGTGTATTTTTGTATCGCTTTGTATCTTGTGTCACCCTCCAGCAAATCTGGCTCCTCTTTTCATTTCAGGTTATTGAGTTTGTTCACTTGCTTCCTCCTCCGTCTTTAATTAGTTTGGTCCCTTCTTCATAGTCACAGCCAAGATGGAAATGATATTGATAATAAAGAGCTCAATGTTTCGGCAGCCATTGATAAAAAGTGTAGGTAGCCCATTTAATTATTTTATTGCACTGATATGATTATAAAGGCACTACAATAAATCACTGAGGATTGGAGAGGCAGGTTTTTACATTACATAACTTACGCTGATGATGTGTATTCTGTGTCATTGCCTCCTAAACATCGATGATTCAATGCATCAGTCGAGAAGCCCCCCCCCCCTTTTTTTTTTTTTTAGCTGCATTATTGTATACAGAGTAACGCAGGGTGACCTAAAATGACATCCTGTGATGGAAACGGACGATAGCGTGACGCAGAGCAACTTCGTTTCCTGCTCTGACTCTTATTGCTCTCAGCTCCAATGTTGAATGTTAGCAAAGTCGGCTGATTAACTTTCCGGGCTGACAGTGCTGTCAGCGGTCCCTCCTACTGAGGATGCATGGAGAGACGTAAGGAAACCATGCAAGGAGAAAGGAAATGAGGAAATGCGTTGATTGGGGAAATAACAGGGAAAAATCTGTCTAATAAATGAAGAAAGTTGTTTATGGTTCTTTTGTTGATCAGACCGACAATCAACAGATCCCTCCTCGCTCCTCGATCCTTGCTCCTCCTGCAGAAATAAGGGACGGCCTGCAAGATGGCGGACCAGAAGGATTCCCAGTTCAAGTGAGGATCGAGGATTTAAAAGCACATTTTTAACTATTTCAACTGGCATTTCTCAGTGAAATTCAATAAAAAATTCATTCATGGACAAACACCCGCTATTGCTTCCTCTTTCCATGAATTGGTGTTTCACAAGAGCTGAACCCCAGAGAGGGGACACAGACGCAGTTAAATGTGTGGTCAGTGTGCCCTGTCACTGTACGGCGGTGACATTTACCGATAGCAACTCTCTTGCCGTCTTTCCTCTGTCACAGCCCTCCTCTGATGCTGTCCAGACACACACACAAACACAAGTTGACATGCACATACTGCCTCAGGGTGCAGCAGCTCTGCTACTGCCAAAACCTAGTGTTAGATATTAGACAAATTGGTACTTGTTCTCCCTGCCTGTCTGCATTTTTTTGTCTGTTCATTCCTTTGTCTCTCCCTTTTGTTTGAATATAACTCAGGAATCATGGGATACACGCCTGATCAAATGTTTCTTAAGCTCAATCAAACATCTTGATTGCTTCATTCTGTGGTCTCGCTGGTGCCAGACAGCAAGACTTTTCTTCTATTCTTGTGTGTGTGTGTGTGGGTCTGTATCCCAAATTGTGTTTGTGTGTCTGATTGAAGGCCTCGTCGACTTTTCTCATGCTGCTAATGGGTGTGAATTTGACATCAAATGCAGAGCAGTGTGAGAAAAGCTCTGGTCGCACTCACACACACACCCCTGCAGTGTGGAAGCAGAGTTAAAATGCAAGGCAGCCCATGTGGCAGTGTTTTCACTCCTGCGTGTCAGTTCAGACCAAACCCATTCGACCACAGCAGCACAGCTTGACTCTGTGTGTTCGTGTGTGTGTGTATTGGCATGTACGCGTGTACTTGTTCATATTCAAAACACATCCTGGCCTATTTGGCATTTTTAGAGGTCTTGAGGTTCTTGTGTTGTTTACTCTTTGGCTCTATTCTTTTTCATTTAGCTGTCGGGTCTTCTTTTTCTCCTGTGTGTTCATTGTCATGTTTTTATATTGGTATATCAGGAATTTTTTAGGTATGCACATGGGAAACGAATAGAGGAAGGAAGAGAGGAAATGCATTAAGAATGAAAAGGAGGAAATCCTTATTCTGTGGAAACGTAGGTGTGTGTATGTGCATTTGTGTGTGTGTGAATGCTGGTGCCACAGTTGTCTCTAATCTTTTTGCATGTATTGGATGGTTGACATGTACGCTGGCAGACAGAAAATAGCTATGACTATTTGAGGGAGGAAGTAGGAGGCATTCAGAGATGGATGAGGCTAGACAAAGCACTGTGGAGGAAAAGTGGGATAGTGACATCAATGAAAATTCAGTCCATTAATGAGAGATTATGTAAACTATTTTGATAATTAATAGTTTTGAGTAATTTTCAAGAAAAGAATCCCAAATTCTCTGGTTCATCTTCCTCAGCGTGAATACTTTCTGGTTTCTTTAATCCACTATCAAAGTAAATTGAATGTCTGCAGGCTTTGGCATGTTTGGGAGACAGTGATCGATATTTTTCACAATATTCTGACATTTTATAGACCAAAAAATGAATCGATTAATTGAGAACATAATGCACAGATTAATCGATAATGAAAATAATAATTGGGGGAAGACAAAAAATCTGTATAAAAATCTGTAATGTATCTGTATAAAAACCAAAGTGTAAAAACGTCAATCAGACATTTCTATGCAGGATTATGTGCTCAACTATTTTGTTGCCAGGCAACCTGTGGAGACTCCAGGAAGTAACTGGAGTTCTTACCTTATAGAGACAGGCTATCTGACGCTCATCTAAGCTAACTGGCTCCTGGCTAAAGCTACATATTTGGCGTACAGACATGAGAATGGTATTAATCTTCTCTCAGCAAGAAAATGAAAAAGTATATTTCCCAAAGTGTTGAACTATTCCTTTAATGTGAATTACAAGGGAAAGAGTTCAACCAGTTCATCTTACTGATACCTAGGCTTTGTACGCAAGCTAACCTCTTTTCCCCGTCTACACTTCAGACCATTGACCATATACCAGCTCTTTGTCAGAGATGCATTTGTCAGCATCCTGTGGGTGATGGCGCTGTCAACTACATCCTGTTCCATTTCCTGTCCCTGTCGCCATCCTCCGTGCACCCTAGACCCTTGACCGTACACTCAGACCTCAGAGGAAAACGCTCGTATTGCGCAGTTATATCATCCAATCACCTCCCTCAGATTGTTCCCTCTGATTGTTCCCTCGCCCAGTGTAGCGTCACCAGCCACAGGACGTGACACGTCTCTCACCGCTGTTTCCTGCCGGATTGGAAAAGTAGAGCAGTAGTGATGAATTGGCCTGCGGAAAGGGATCGTCAAAAGGTTTCCGGATGCTTTGCAAGTTATGATTAAAGCAAACAATGTAAGCACCGGTGCTGAGAGTTATTCACACACATAATTACCTTTTTCACTGGCTCTAAACATAGGTTAGGGTTTCTTTTACAGACACAAATGTAAAATGATGTGCACCAGATATGTGTGGTTGCGAGAAACGACCACGTTTTGGTTTTTCTCACCGATCAAGCCTGTTTCTCCAATCTTTTCTCCTTCAGTACATCGACTGCTGCTTTATGTGCGTGAGTGGTGCTCGTGAAAGGCCTCCATAATCACATCATGTGGCGAGAGAGCTCTTTGTCTGCTTGAGTACCAGAGAGGAGAAGATGGAGAGAAGTTGAGAACGTTGTTAAGGGTGTAGAGGAAAGCCAGAGAGGGCTGAAAAAGGCCAAGAAGCACAGAAAGAAAATTGTGAAAGGATGATGGGAGGCTCGAGGCGGAGGGTAAATGTGAAGAGAAAGTGAATAAATGTGGCATTTTGAGTGTTGTTAAGGTGGAATTTAGCGACGTAACATTGAAGAGAGAACCAGAATCCCATCACAGGACTGTTAAAGCTGCAAATTCTCCTAAACATACCTGCCGAAAAACATGAAAAAGGTGCATATAAAATTCAGGAATCAAAGTTGGACGGGCGGTCTACTTAAATTCAAAATTTCTTTAGTGTACTTGCACCTTTTTCAGTTCCAGTCAGCCGTATGCATGCCAGGTTCTCCTACACCAGAGTTACCCAAATTAAATTAAACGTGACCATTCTTTAAGCTTGATTGCTCAGCAGCTTAGCTCTACAAAGAACCTATTTCAGAAGTGTGTGAGAGTGTGTGTGCTTGCCTGGGTATGCGCCAATGACCCCCAACTTGATAATTGAAAAGGGCTTGAGGATCCGTTAGAAGAGAGTACGGGCCATGCCGCATTGTCCTGGCAACAGCAGCCTGTGGCAGATAGCAACTGCATCACCGTAGCAACCCTGGGGTTGGGGGGTCACCGGTTAGGGGCCCCCTTGAACACACCACTCCCTCTTCACACACACACCCCTCTTTCTGTCTGACAGGTTTTTGATTGGCCAACGTGTGTGTGGGCTCTGCACGCGTGCAGCGAGGTGGTACAGAGGTTGCCAAGTGTGATTGTGAGTGGGTGTGTGTGTGTGTGTGTCAGTGTGTATAGGATGTTAAGACTGCCATGGTGTGTTGGGGCCAAACCTTGTACAATGTTTGCAGCAGTAGTGCAGTGATCAGATAACATCATGCCTGTTAAAGGGATTAGAATTTGGAGCCGGAAGCAAAGGAGGAACCCCTATGCAGGTAGGCGTGTTTGTCAATGTGTGCTCTTGTGTGTGTGTGTGCGTGTGTGTGTTTGTTTTTGGTTGAATTATTTGTGCACACACACACACACACACGCACATGTTCACAACTTTACAGCTCCAACAGAGAAACCAGTCCTGGCAGAGTTTTTCTGGTTAAAAAAAAATAACACATCTTTGAGGAAAGCGAGAAGATGGTGTGAACTTGGTGGAAGAATAAATCATCTCAGGGTGAAAGAGGGAGCTAAAATGGAAAGATACAAGTGTGAACAGTGTGAATTGGAAAAAAAAGGAGGAGGGAGAGATAGAGGGTAGATACAAAGCTTGTGCTAATCAGCAAATAGTGCAGTGAAGGCTGTGAGGGTGCTTGCTTTGTTAAAGCTGCTTGTTGCAGTGATGACATGATAAAGAACAGCAGAAGACTGGAACATGAGTTGAATGGTGGACAGAAGAGTGGATGGAAATTGATGGAGAGATAGTCTTGTCATTGCAGGTGATGTGTTTCTAGCTCTTTTAATTTACGTCATATTTGGCACATGTGTTGATGGTTAATTGGTTGTGTGGTGAGTGGATCGGCTTTTCTCCTTTGACGGAAATATTTTATTGCTCATGACTGAGTTATGAAAAACTGGTCTAGCTGGCCATTTGTCATAAGTGTGGTGAAGGTGAGTATGCATTGTTTCATAAGTGGTAAGATAGTCTTGAACATGGGTATATAGAAAGATACTCATTATTGAGAGACGTGGCAACCTGGTGGCTTTTTCGTTGTTTTTGCAGTTTCACAGTCTTTTGCAGGTCAGCAGGTATAGCCAAAAGATAATATTATTACAGTAATACACTGTATCTATTTCCCATCCATCATTTAAATAATTCAAGCTGTATTATTGAATTATTAATTACAGGTTTCATCTTTGGAAACACATGACACAGTACACCTGCCTCCAGTTAAAGCTCTCAGCTTATGCGGAACTTGATGCGTTTTGTAAAACAATGTGGTTTCAAAGGAAGGAAAATGATTTTTAGTTACACATTAATATATGCATGAATCACTGTTCTGTAAATTTCTGTATTAAAACACATACAGTAGGTCAAGAATATTTTCTAATATATTTTTGAGGACACATATCAGTCCATCAATAAATACTGTTTTTTTAATCTTGTGTTGGATTGGATTAGATTTCAACTTTGTATGTTGTAGTTAAAACTTTGCTTTTAACTGTGTAGAATACAGAAAGAAAACACCACCAGCATGTGTACAGTAAATTAAAAATAACACTTTCAGTATAATATTATCTATAGCATATTTGATACGGTGGAAAATACAAGGATGTTTAGTTTTTTTTAAGCTCTTAGGTCAGTGCAGACCTACAGCTGACACAACAACAGTAAGCTGTATGGACAACTTGACTTGTTAATAGCGGCTGCCCAGTCGTCCTTTGTGTAGCAGGAGAAGTGGTTTTAATGATCTGAATCACACAGCAGGATCTCTCTCCCTTTCTGTTTTCTGCCAATACACACACACACACACACACACACACACACACACACACACACACACACACACACACACACACACAAACCAAATACTTCAGCACCCCACTAACCACATATCCAAGTCATGACATTGCTTATTAGCAGTGCTGCAACAGTACTCATCAACACATTTCTCTCTTATCGTCCCACACACATCACACTCTCCTTTTTTTTTTTTTTTTTAAATCTACATTATTAGCTATCATGCATTTATTACCATCTTTTCATCTCAAGGATGAGATTCAGTTTTCTATGACTGTATCTCAGAATCCTTTTTCAACTCTTCTTCTCTCTTTTTCTTTTAACTTTGTTCCGTTATGTAATTTCATGTCAAGTTTGCTCTGTTTTTTCTCTTTGTCTCCCTTATGGAAAGAGAGCCTGCAGGGATCGTGCTGGAATTGTACATATTTTAATTTTGCTAAGCTCGTATTGAGCAACTGGATTCAAAACATGTGTTAAACAAATGTAAATGTATTTAAAATGCCATTTGTCAGGCACAATGTGTAATTAACCGTAGTGGTTTGAAATTCAATGTGATCTAATTATTGAATTATGTAATTGTAGTTAAATTTCAAAAATACCGTTTTGCTCCCTGAGATGCAAATGAACAAACATTCAAACTAACCAAGAGAATGTGCTTTTACTACTAGTACTAGATTTCCATCTGTGCTTCTGTACTTATTATTATTAACTATTAGTTCAGTAAGTAGCCTGTATGAAGTTTTACCAACTGAAACGTTTTTGTCTCCCAAATTCCAAACAGCTGCTTTAGTTTTCTTTTCCTAAAACTAACTCGAATCACTGACTCAGAACTGATTCTGAACTGGGAAAAGAAAAATTACACACAGTGTCCTTTACATTTCTCTACATCAGTCTTAAAGGGTAATTCTGGTATTTTTCAACCTGGACACTATTTTCCCATCATTCGGGGTCTAAATGGGGACAAAATTTTTTGAGATTGGTCCAGTATCGAGCAAGATCACTTCAGCTGGCAGCCGCAAAACGGGCTGCAATATAACCCTTGGGGGCAATTGCGACCGTCAAAGTACGTCCACTAAAAGTGCTTGTTTTTGCTACTGACAGGCTCAGATTGTTATTATAAGTGTCTGACAACAACAGTAAACAAAGGAACTAGCCGCCTGTAGCAGCATTATGGATAACTGCATAGGGAACTACATCAGGGGCAGTTTGCACTTCAGTTTGTTTACGTCTGAGGCTCTTGATAGCTCAGCGTCTATTCATGCTAGATAAGTAGTAACTTAGTAGATGAAATAAAACAGTTCATGTCTGCAAATTTCCAAATGGCAAGGATAAAATGACCAGATCCAGATTCTAGGGAAATACATGTGTGGCAGTTTGCCAGCTAACCGAACCACCCACATATTCATCCGGGTACGCCAGTTCATTTACAATAGTGAGGCCACCACGGTTGGACTGTAAGGAAACTAAAAAAACTAAGTGTAATGATAGATTATCCCGTTTAACTGCCCAACCATATTTATTTTAGCCGGAGTTAACAGAGAGGAGATAAAACAAATGAATCACAAATGAGCAAAAACAAACAATGGAAGCAGAAAAGCAACAGGGCTGCTTGGAAAGTCAACGTACAGTAATGGTTACCTTGGAGAAACTGCTAGTGTTCCTGCTGTTAATGCTCTCCTGACGAGTGAAGAGGAAAACTTTTTCTGCAGAGTAAGATCTGTTGCTGCCAGACTCGGAAAATCTGGAAGTGTCCACGGATGAGAGTGATCCCAGCTGGATAACTACTACAATTGGATTTACAGCGTTTATCAACATTGTTGTCCTGGAGACTGTTTCACCTCCACAGAAACAACTGAATGAAAAGAGCGAGTGTTGACTGTACCAAACATTCAGCTCCACATGGTAAGAAAAATGTGATTCCAACACGTAACTGTGTCAGGAATTACAGTATGTAAATCTCTATCATCCAGCGGTAATCCATGGAAACTGAACAGTGTGGATCTTCTCATTTTATCCTTGCAGACATGAACCATTTTATTTCATCTACTAAGTTACTACTTATGTAGCATGAACAGACGATGAGCTATCCACAGCCTCACGCGTAAACAAACCAACGCGCAAACTGCCGCGGATGTAGTTCCCTATACAGTTAGCCATAATTCTGCTACAGGCGACTAGTTCCTGTGTTTACTTTTGTTGTCAGACACTTATAACAACAATCTGAGCCTGTCAGTGGCAAACATAAGCGCTTTTAGTGAATGTACTCTGACGAGCGCAATTGCCCCCAAGGATTGCATTGCAGCCCATTTTGCGGCTGACAGCTAAAGCGCTCTGTCTCAATACTGGACCAATTCTTAAGATTTTTGTCCCCATTAGTCAATTAGATACAAAATAATGGGAAAATGGGATCCAGGTTGAGAAATAGTGGAATTACCCTTTAATGGCCTTGCTGAGTCATATCGTCTTGAATAAAAGGTGTCTTGCACAATACTTATTCCTCTTCATTCACTTTATCTTTCTTCTCTCTCTTCTTAGATAAAGAATTGACGCGTTGTTGAATTTGCTTTCATTTTATTCATTCTTAAAGCTTTAGCACATGAAATTGTTTGTATGTTGTCTCTTGAATAGTGCCAAAAACCACCGCAGATTTGTAAAGGGCTCATGGAAACAAACTCACAAACTAGGAACACACTCACATGCAAACCTAGAATCTAATTTGACTGGCACAGAAACATTAACATCTTGTTCAGTCACTGCCAGTAAATGAACATTTCCTCTTTCTCCAACGACATTAATCGCAAGATATTTAAGTGCTTGTCTGTTGTGTCTCTTTTTATATTGCAATGTCTTGACAGTTCTAAGATAAGCTTCCATTATCAAACGTGTTTTAACATATTTGAGTTCAGATTTATCCTCAGTCGATTGTATGCTACTTAAGTACTGAATTGTACATAAATAAAACTCTCCTCTGGGTATTTTTTGGCATATTATGATCTTGTTACTCTCTCAAATGGGATTTTAGCTGCTTGGCTCCTGATCAGAGCTGGGAGATATCAAGCCACTGTGGTCAGTAAACTTCAAAATTCATAAGACAGCTCAACTATTTACAGATTGGTTCTGTAAGTCACCAGAAAGTGATTATAACACTTGGAGGAATTTAATTCACACTTCCCATTCTAAAAACAGAATATTAAAAAAAAAGAAAAAGCTTTGAGGTACAGTATTTCAGCAAAGATGTGTCCAACAAAATGTTCTCATCATGACGATGTCTGCAAATGATTTCTTTGTGAAAATGAAACACACTGAACCGAAGCTATTTGACAAGCAACTCTGATGTTGTTCAGCGTGTCGACATACTAACATTTGCTAATTAGCACTAAACACAAAGGATAACTGAGGCTGATGGAATTGAGAGGAAGAATGAATGTCTGTACAAAAGACAATAGACATTGAGATAATTCACAGGATAAATGAACATTTTGACCTGCTGGTGGTGCTAAAGGGAATGTCGGGGAGTCAGGATTCATCCTCTGAGGAACATGACTGCTTGTACCAAATTTCATGGAAATCCATCCAATACTGGATCAGTCCAAAGTGGTGGACCGATTTACTGTATCGAACGACCATCATTTCCATCCCTACAATGACACAGCGAGCATGGCTGAAAACTTAGCAGACTTAACCAAAAGTTGCCAGCATTTACAGTAACTTCTAGATGCTGTCACCTCTGATCTCTGTTGAGAAAGTGGTGGATAAGTGATGGTTTAATAGATTAGTGAATGTTGATGTTTGAAACATCTCATGTCTGTTGTTCTCTGCTGTTCTTTTCCAGATTTTATTATTTCAATATAAGGACATTTTAAAAACGTTTCATTGCTTTAACTCTTGCTTTATTCTTCTCTCTACATGTTTTTTTTTCCGGGATGTGACCTTCACCTGACTTCTATCTAACCCCCGTATGACCCTGCCTCCACATCTCAATAGGTAAGTACCTGTGTGACTATCTCCCACTGATTTACAACACAACACAGTTTTCTCTCAAGAGTCCAGATGTTTTTGTAATACAATTCACTTCAGCTGCTCTTGCTCTCTTTCCACCTCTGTCCTTGTCTCCGTATTTATGCTGCGATTTACACTCCCCAGATACTCAGATGCTGTCATAGTGGCTGTTGAACCAGAACGTAAATCTCATTTTAGGCACATTTGAGAATTATATACTGATGGCAGCAATCATTTATATTTTTTTTTTTATGGTGATACCTGTAGAGCTTACAAAAGTGTGTTCAAGATTGTTGTTGAATCTGTGTCGCGTATTTGGAGGAGTTAGTAAAGTGTGTGTGTGTGTGTGTGTCAGAGTATGTTTGTCAGGTAGTGCAAATGACTCGAGGGGTTTCATCTTAACGTGGGAACCAAACGTGAAATAGTGCCTGGTGTGTGTGAGATCATTAACCTCAGTGTTTTGTACCATGCAGAGCCCGAAGGCGCCATTCTGTTTGACTCTCTCTGTCTCTCTATAAGTCACACACACACGAATCCGTAGTTAGACATACACTCGGAGCGTCTTTGTAACCACCCACAGAGACTCAGTTCCTTCAGCTCAGTCATAAAGTGTTTTCTCACTGTAGTGCGCTGACCTGCTCTCACACCCCTATGACCCATATCACTTCTCTTCACACTGGTCTTCTTTCTGTCTTGCCAGCAGCATGTAGCCACAGCTGACTTGCCCAACCAGTACAACCGGCCACTTAGACCCCAAGATTTACAAGCCATTTTCTTTAGCCTATTTAACAGGAAAAAAATATTTTTCTGAGGATAGAGAACCTCCACTTCTGGGTCTTTAAGGGTTCGGGAAGTGCACAGAAGTTCAGAAAAGTGTTGAGCGTATTCATCCTGTGTATTGTTTGTTGTTGTGAAAGACAGTATATATTTTATTTTATGTATTTTGAACATTGTGTTAGCCAAAAGGCTAAATTTCAAGTGTTGTGCATGGCCAGATGTTGAATTAGCTATTAGCTACAACTTACATGTTAATATGGATGAAGTTATCCTGCAGTTATCATTTTCAAGATCTAAATCTAAAGTTGCTCACTACACTTCAGCTCATTTTGGCTCGGTTGAGAAGTGGGAAGCTGTCCGTAAAGTTGAGCAATTTTGAATGACTCGTGGAAAAATTGTTAAACCGGATGACACTATTTACTCTATCTGTTACGAAGCCACCTGGATGACAAATTATTCTCTTTTTTTCAGTGGAAAAGGCTGAGATTCTATCAGAGATTTATATTTGTGTTTCTGTGTGTGTGCAGATGTGCATCTGTGTACTCAGGCGTGGGTGTTTATTTTGGACGATGCAGGCTCTCATGGGCTTGCTTCCTTAGAAATTAGGTTAAGTGTATGTGTGTGTTCGCGTGCGTGCGTGTGTACTGTAGCGCTGTAGGCTACATTCAGGCTCATCAGTGTCTCTACAGGTTATTAACTCTCCTATTTTCACCTCATTATAAGACCCTTTGGGCAAGAAGTAGATGAACTCTCTGCTCTCTCTCTCCCTCTTTGTTTCTTCTCTTGAGTATTAAGTGTTTGACTCTGGACTGCAGAAAATGTAGGTTTAATAATCACCACATCACAAAATCCGAACCAATAAATCTTAAAGCCCCTAAAAAGTTGTTTTTCAAATCCTATGCATTTCTCTATAAAATTAAATATTTATGATCAAATAAGCTTTAACATTCAGATTTTAATGACAGTGCCTCAGGACAAACAAGCAAACAACCCTGTAACTGTCATCAGATTTTAATTCAAATATTGATAAATCCTGACTGGTCCAGGAAAGTATGTGACGTCACATTGTGAGCCCTGCCCACTTCAAACCACTGAGGAGAGCATAGATGGAAAACACAAATACAGAAATCTCTTGCATCAAATAAACAAAACTTTTTTACACATGTACAGTATACTCATTGTAAGTAGTTGATGGATTAAAAAAAGGTTTTCAGGGCCTTTAATATCATTTTGTTTCCCCCATAAACTGTCTAAAATATATTGAAACTGTTTTCACGGTTTTCTCTCAGTTTCATCAGAAGTTCAGCGACAAAGTATGGTGCTGAAAAAAGTAATTAATGCATGTTGTGAGGCAACCGTCTTTCATCGGAGGAAATCTGCAACATTGGCTTGATGCTTTAATGAAGGAGTGACTGTGTTGTCTAGACGAGTGGGAGGTGTAGAGATTGCCCCTAGAAACACAGTGACAGAGAGCCTGTCACCCACAGATAACTATATTTACACTATTGGCTGTACCCCTCACTTAACAGTATGAGTCAATGTTAGACTACGGTCTGCTGAGTTTACGACTGGACTTTTATTAAGGGTCTGGAGATTATGGAGGCTACTGGGTGTTGTAATACACAAGAGCTGAAAAACATCAGTTGTCCCGCTCCACTAATAAAGGAGTCTTGTTTGAAAAAATACTCTCTGAATATCCCCACAGTTCCCTAAAGAATATAAATGCTGCTTTCTTCTGGA